>NC_091978.1:89796309-90093809 GCF_044704955.1 Pristiophorus japonicus | reverse complement strand
CAACAGTGACGCCATCTAGTGGCTCGTGATCCCAAAAGTACATTACATGATACAGTCCTACTCATCCCCTCCCTCATCTCTTTTTCCAGTACATTGATATCAGACTATATCGATGCCGTTTCCTGCTCTCGCCCTGAACTTGAAAATTTCATTCACTTTGCATCCAATTTCCATTCTTCGCTCACCTTCACATGGTCCATCTCTGGCTCTTCCCTTCCTTCCTCGACTTCTCCGTCTCCTTCTCTGGGGATAGGCTTTTGACCAGTATCCACTATAAGCCCACTGACTCCCACAGCTACCTGGATTACATTTCCTCCAACCCCGCATCCTGTAAGGACTCCACTGCATTCTCTCAGTTTCTCCGTCACATTTGCTCTGACGACACCACCTTTCACACTTGTGCCTCTGACATGTCTTCCTTTTTCCTCAGCCGAGGATTCCTCTCTGCCGTGGTTAACATGGCCCTCGACCATGTCCGTTCTATTTCCTGCACTTCTGCTCTTGCCCCTTCCCCTCCCTCTCAGAACCGTGACATGATTCCCCTTGTCCTCACCTTTCATCCCACCAGCCTCCACGGTCAACGGATCATCCTCCATCATTTCCACCACCTCCAGCATGATCCCACCACCAATCATATCTTTCCCTCCCCTTCCCTCTCAGCATTCCGAAGGGGCCGCTCCCTCCGCGACACCCTGGACCATTCCACAGTCACCCCCAGCACCCACTCCTCTTCCCACGGCACCTTTCCGTGCAAGCGCAGGAGATGCAACACCTGCACTTTTACCTCCTCCCTTCCCCCACTATCCAGGGCCCCAAATAATCCTTCCAGGTGAAACAACGATTTACTTGTACTTCTTTCAATTTAGTATACTGTATTCGCTGCTCACGATGTGGTCTCCTCTACATTGGAGAAACCAAGCGTAGATTGAGTGACCGCTATGCGGAGCACCTCCGTTCAGTCTGCAAGTGTGACCCTGAGCTTCCGGTCACCTGTCACTTTAATTCTCCACTCCATTCCCACTCTGACCTCTCTATTCTCGGTCTCCTACACTGTTCCAACGAAGCTCAACGCAAGCTCAAGGACAGCACCTCATCTTTGGTTTAGGCACTTTACAGCCTTTTGGACTCAACATCAAGTTAAAAAGTTTTAGAGTGCAGCCGCTGCCAATCTTTGGTTCCCTTTGCCCCCTGCCCCCCGACCCCCCCACTCCTCCCCCAGAGCCTGTTCTTTCTTTTTTTCTCTTTGTCTATCCCTCCATTCACACCTTATCTTGACTAATGTTTTTCTCACTCCAGGCATTACCATTTGAATTTGGGTCATCATCCCTTTTTGTCTCTCCAAACTCTCCTGTCCTCCAACCTATCACAGACTTTCCCTTTTGTTCTTTCTTCCCCGCCCCCTTTCAGTGTGTTACGCTTATAATAAAGGATGAAACTGAGTACTGTAAGCGATGATTAAGTATGACCTTAGCTCCTTTAATTAGACTCCAGAGTGCAGTTACCGTGTGGGTTGCCTGCTTATATACCGTGCTCCCAAGGTATGCTGAGATCCCTTGGGACTCCAACAGGTAGGCCCTCTGGTGGTGGTGTGATACAGGTTGTCAAGGGTTAAATACATCACATAATTCCCTCGTAAAGTCAATACTACACTTATTTTAGTGAACCACAATTTGATTTGGTCCAAATGCTTTCTGCACATTAGTACATTGGCCAATTTGACCTGAAACACGCTACTCTCATCTTTGGCTATGACCGTGCCAGTGAGCCATTTGGGACTATTTCCATAATTGAGTGCAAACACAGGATCATTGACCACGATATCGCGTGACAAATTTACGCGGTCACGGAACATACTTTGTTGATGCCGCCTGCCTTCGACGTGATCGTGGAGATCAGGGTGGACAAGAGAGTGCCTTGTTTTGAGCGCCCTTTTCATGAGTAGCTTGGCTGGGGGAACCCCGGTGAGCGAGTGGGGTCTGGTGCGGTAGCTGAGCAGAACTCGGGACAGTCGGGTCTGCAGGGAGCCTTCCGACATGCATTTCAAGCTTTGCTTGATGGTCTGGACTGCCCGCTCTGCCTGGCCGTTGGATGCGGGCTTGAATGTGGCAGATGTGACGTGCTTGATCCCATTGCGGGTCATGAATTCCTTGAATTCAGCACTGGTGAAACATGGCCTATTCTCGCTGACTAGGACATCGGGCAGGCCGTGTGTGGCAAACATGGCTCGTAGGCTTTCGATGGTGGCGGTGGACGTGCTTACAGACATTATTACACATTCAATCCATTTTGAATAAGCATCCACAACAATCAAGAACATTTTGCCTAGAAATGGGCCCGCACAGTCAACGTGGATCCTAGACCACGGTTTGGAGGGGCACGACCACAAACTTAGCGGTGCCTTTTTGGGTGCATTGCTCAGTTGAGAGCATAGAAACACAGAAACATAAAAACATAAAAAATAGGTGCAGGAGTAGGCCATTCGGCCCTTCGAGCCTGCAGCGCCATTCAATGAGTTCATGGCTGAACATGCAACTTCAGTACCCCATTCCTGCTTTCTCGCCATTACCCTTGATCCTCATAGTAGTAAGGACTACATCTAACTCCTTTTTGAATATATTTAGTGAATTGGCATCAACAACTTTCTGTGGTAGAGAATTCCACAGGTTCACCACTCTCTGGGTGAAGAAGTTTCTCCTCATCTCGGTCCGAAATGGCTTACCCCTTATCCTTAGACTGTGACCCCTGGTTCTGGACTTCCCCAACATTGGGAACATTCTTCCTGCATCTAACCTGTCTAAACCTGTCAGAATTTTAAACGTTTCTATGAAATCCCCTCTCATTCTTCTGAACTCCAGTGAATACAAGCCCAGTTGATCCAGTCTTTCTTGATATGTCAGTCCCGCCATCCTGGAAATCAGTCTGGTGAACCTTCGCTGCACTCCCTCAATAGCAAAAATGTCATTCCTCAAGTTAGGAGACCAAAACTGTACACAATACTCCAGGTGTGGCCTCACCAAGGCCCTGTACAAGTGTAGCAACACCTCCCTGCCTCTGTACTCAAATCCGCTCGCTATGAAGGCCAACATGTCATTTGGTTTCTTAACCGCCTGCTGCACCTGCATGCCAACCTTCAATGACTGATGTACCATGACACCCAGGTCTCGTTGCATCTCCCCTTTTCCTAATCTGTCACCATTCAGATAATAGTCTGTCTCTCTGCTTTTACCACAAAAGTGGATAACCTCACATTTATCCACATTATACTTCATCTGCCATGCATTTGCCCAATCACCTAACCTATCCAAGTCACTCTGCAGCCTCATAGCATCCTCCTCGCAGCTCACACTGCCACCCAACTTAGTGTCATCCACAAATTTGGAGATACTACATTTAATCCCCTCGTCTAAATCATTAATGTACAATGTAAACAGCTGGGGCCCCAGCACAGAACCTTGCGGTACCCCACTAGTCACTGCCTGCCATTCTGAAAAATACCCATTTACTCCTACTCTTTGCTTCCTATCTGCCAACTAGTTCTCAATCCACGTCAGCATACTACCCCCAATCCCATGTGCTTTAACTTTGCACATTAATCTCTTGTGTGGGACCTTGTCGAAAGCCTTCTGAAAGTCCAAATATACCACATCAACTGGTTCTCCCTTGTCCACTCTACTGGAAACATCCTAAAAAAATTCCAGAAGATTTGTCAAGCATGATTTCCCTTTCACAAATCCATGCTGACTTGGACCTATCATGTCACCTCTTTCCAAATGCGCTGCTATGACATCCTTAATAATTGATTCCATCATTTTACCCACTACCGATGTCAGGCTGACCGGTCTATAATTCCCTGTATTCTCTCTCCCTCCTTTTTTAAGAAGTGGGGTTACATTGGCTATCCTCCGCTCCATAGGAAATGATCCAGAGTCAATGGAATGTTGGAAAATGACTGTCAATGCATCCGCTATTTCCAAGGCCACCTCCTTTAGTACTCTGGGATGCGGACCATCAGGCCCATGGGGATTTATCAGCCTTCAATCCCATCAATTTCCCCAACATAATTTCCTGACTAATAAGGAATTCCCTCAGTTCCTCCTTCTTACTAGACCCTCCGACCCCTTTTATATCCGGAAGGTTGTTTGTGTCCTCCTTAGTGAATACTGAACCAAAGTACTTGTTCAATTGGTCTGCCATTTCTTTGTTCCCCGTTATGACTTCCCCTGATTCTGACTGCAGGGGACCTACGTTTGTCTTTACTAACCTTTTTCTCTTTACATATCTATAGGAACTTTTGGCAGTCAGTTTTAATATTCCCTGCAAGCTTCCTCTCAAACCCTTTGTCCTCCTCTGCTGAGTTCTAAATTTCTCCCAGTCCCCAGGTTCGCTGCTATTTCTGGCCAATTTGTATGCCACTTCCTTGGCTTTAATACTATCCCTGATTTCCCTTCATAGCCACAGTTGAGCCACCTTCCCTTTTTTATTTTTACGCCAGATAGGGATGTACAATTCTTGTAGTTCATCCATGCGGTCTCTAAAAGTCTGCCATTGCCCATCCACTGTCAACCCCTTAAGTATCATTCGCCAATCTATCCTAGCCAATTCACGCCTCATACCTTCAAAGTTACCCTTCTTTAAGTTCTGGACCATGGTCTCTGAATTAACTGTTTCATTCTCCATCCTAATGTAGAATTCCACCATGTTATTGCCAATTTAAGTGTATCTAAGGGTTAAGTCATGGCAGGAGAGCTCGGTCGGGTGTTATGCTCCTCCTGTACCATGTGGGAACTCAGAGACGACTCCAGTGTCCCTGATGACTATGTGTGCAGGAAGTGTATCCACCTCCAGCTCCTGACGGTCCGCGTTGCGGAGTTGGAGCTGAGGGTGGATTCACTCTGGAGCATCCACGATGCTGAGAATGACGTGGGTATCACGTGTAGCGAGTTGGTCGTACTGCAGGGAAAGGGTCCACAGCCAGATAGGGAATGGAAGACCAACAGGAAGAGCAGTACAAGGAAGGTAGTGCAGGAGTCCCCTGTGGTCATCCCCCTGCAAAACAGATACACTGCTTTGGGTACTGTTGAGGGGGATGAGTCATCAGGGGAGGGCAGCAGCAGCCAAGTTCATGGCACCGTGGCTGGCTCTGTTGCACAGGAGGGCAGGAAAAAGAGTGGGAGAGCGATAGTGATAGAGGATTCAATTGTAAGGGGAATAGATAGGCGTTTCTGCGGCCGCAACCGAGACTCCAGGATGGTATGTTGCCTCCCTGGTACAAGGGTCAAGGATGTCTCAGAGCGGGTGCAGGACATTCTAAAAAGGGAGGGAGATCAGCCAGTTGTCGTGGTGCACATTGGTACCAATGACATAGGTAAAAAAAGGGATGAGGTCCTACGAAACGAATTTAAGGAGCTAGGAGCTAAATTAAAAAGTAGGACCTCAAAAGTAGTAATCTCGGGATTGCTACTAGTGCCACGTGATAGTCAGAGTAGGAATCGCAGGATAGCGCAGATGAATACGTGGCTTGAGCAGTGGTGCAGCAGGGAGGGATTCAAATTCCTGGGGCATTGGAACCGGTTCTGGGGGAGGTGGGACCAGTGCAAATCGGACGGTCTGCACCTGGGCAGGACCGGAACCAATGTCCTAGGGGGAGTGTTTGCTAGTGCTGTTGGGGAGGAGTTAAACTAATATGGCAGGGGGATGGGAACCAATGCAGGGAGACAGAGGGAAACAAAAAGGAGGCAAAAGCAAAAGACAGAAAGGAGATGAGGAAAAGTGGAGGGCAGAGAAACCCAAGGCAAATAACAAAAAGGGCCATTGTACAGCAAAATTCTAAAAGGACAAAGGGTGTTAAAAAAACAAGCCTGAAGGCTTTGTGTCTTAATGCAAGGAGTATCCGCAATAAGGTGGATGAATTAACTGTGCAAATAGATGTTAACAAATATGATGTGATTGGGATTACGGAGACGTGGCTCCAGGATGATCAGGGCTGGGAACTCAACATCCAGGGGTATTCAACATTCAGGAAAGATAGAATAAAAGGAAAAGGAGGTGGGGTAGCATTGCTGGTTAAGGAGAAAATTAAGGCAATAGTTTGGAAGGACATTAGCTTGGATGATGTGGAATCTATATGGGTAGAGCTGCAGAACACCAAAGGGCTAAAAAAACGTTAGTGGGAGTTGTGTACAGACCTCCAAACAGTAGTAGTGATGTTGGGGAGGGCATCAAACATGAAATTAGGGGTGCGTGCAATAAAGGTGCAGCAGTTTTAATATGCACATAGATTGGGCTAACCAAACTGGAAGCAATACGGTGGAGGAGGATTTCCTGGAGTGCATAAGGGATGGTTTTTTAGACCAATATGTCGAGGAACCAACTAGGGGGGAGGCCATCTTAGACTGGGTGTTGTGTAATGAGAGAGGATTAATTAGCAATCTCGTTGTGCGAGGCCCCTTGGGGAAGAGTGACCATAATATGGTGGAATTCTGTATTAGGATGGAGAATGAAACAGTTAATTCAGAGACCATGGTCCAGAACTTAAAGAAGGGTAACTTTGAAGGTATGAGGCGTGAATTGGCTAGGATAGATTGGCGAATGATACTGAAAGGGTTGACTGTGGATGGGCAATGGCAGACATTTAGAGACCACATGGATGAACTACAACAATTGTACATTCCTGTCTGGCGTAAAAATAAAAAAGGGAAGGTGGCTCAACCATGGCTATCAAGGGAAATCAGGGATAGTATTAAAGCCAAGGAAGTGGCATACAAATTGGCCAGAAATAGCAGCGAACCCAGGGACTGGGAGAAATTTAGAACTCAGCAGAGGAGGACAAAGGGTTTGATTAGGGCAGGGAAAATGGAGTACGAGAAGAAGCATGCAAGGAAACATTAAGACGGATTGCAAAAGTTTCTATAGATATGTAAAGAGAAAAAGGTTAGTAAAGACAAACGTAGGTCCCCTGCAGTCAAAATCAGGGGAAGTCATAACGGGGAACAAAGAAATGGCGGACCAATTGAACAAGTACTTTGGTTCGGTATTCACTAAGGAGGACACAAACAACATTCCGGATATAAAAGGGGTCGGAGGATCTAGTAAGGAGGAGGAACTGAGGGAATTCCTTATTAGTCAGGAAATTGTGTTGGGGAAATTGATGGGATTGAAGGCCGATAAATCCCCAGGGCCTGATGGACTGCATCCCAGAGTACTTAAGGAGGTGGCCTTGGAAATAGTGGATGCATTGACAGTCATTTTCCAACATTCCATTGACTCTGGATCAGTTCCTATGGAGTGGAGGGTAGCCAATGTAACCCCACTTTTTAAAAAAGGAGGGAGAGAGATAACAGGGAATTATAGACCGGTCAGCCTGACATCGGTAGTGGGTAAAATGATGGAATCAATTATTAAGGATGTCATAGCAGTGCATTTGGAAAGAGGTGATATGATAGATCCAAGTCAGCATGGATTTGTGAAAGGGAAATCATGCTTGACAAATCTTCTGGAATTTTTTGAGGATGTTTCCAGTAGAGTGGACAAGGGAGAACCAGTTGATGTGGTATATTTGGACTTTCAGAAGGCTTTCGACAAGGTCCCACACAAGAGATTAATGTGCAAAGTTAAAGCACATGGGATTGGGGGTAGTGTGCTGACATGGATTGAGAACTGGTTGTCAGACAGGAAGCAAAGAGTAGGAGTAAATGGGTATTTTTCAGAATGGCAGGCAGTGACTAGTGGGGTACCGCAAGGTTCTGTGCTGGGGCCCCAGCTGTTTACATTGTACATTAATGATTTAGACGAGGGGATTAAATGTAGTATCTCCAAATTTGCGGATGACACTAAGTTGGGTGGCAGTGTGAGCTGCGAGGAGGATGCTATGAGGCTGCAGAGCGACTTGGATAGGTTAGGTGAGTGGGCAAATGCATGGCAGATGAAGTATAATGTGGATAAATGTGAGGTTATCCACTTTGGTGGTAAAAACAGAGAGACAGACTATTATCTGAATGGTGATAGATTAGGAAAAGGGAAGATGCAACGAGACCTGGGTGTCATGGTACATCAGTCATTGAAGGTTGGCATGGAGGTACAGCAGGCGGTTAAGAAAGCAAATGGCATGTTGGCCTTCATAGCGAGGGGATTTGAGTACAGGGGCAGGGAGGTGTTGCTACACTTGTACAGGGCCTTGGTGAGGCCACACCTGGAGTATTGTGTACAGTTTTGGTCTCCTAACCTGAGGAAGGACATTCTTGCTATTGAGGGAGTGCAGCGAAGGTTCACCAGACTGATTCCCGGGATGGCGGGACTGACCTATCAAGAAAGACTGGGCTTGTATTCACTGGAGTTCAGAAGAATGAGAGGGGACCTCATAGAAACGTTTAAAATTCTGACCGGGTTAGACAGGTTAGATGCAGGAAGAATATTCCCAATGTTGGGGAAGTCCAGAACCAGGGGACACAGTCTAAGGATAAGGGGTAAGCCATTTAGGACCGAGATGAGGAGGAATTTCTTCACCCAGAGAGTGGTGAACCTGTGGAATTCTCTACCACAGAAAGTTGTTGAGGCCAATTCACTAAATATATTCAAAAAGGAGTTAGATGAAGTCCTTACTACTAGGGGGATCAAGGGGTATGGTGAGAAAGCAGGAATGGGGTACTGAAGTTGCATGTTCAGCTATGAACTCATTGAATGGCGGTGCAGGCTAGAAGGGCCGAATGGCCTACTCCTGCACCTATTTTCTATGTTTCTATATTATGGTCACTCTTCCCCAAGGGGCCTCGCACAATGAGATTGCTAATTAATCCTCTCTCATTATACAACACCCGGTCTAAGAAAGGTCTCCCCCCTCGTTGGTTCCTTGACATATTGGTCGAGAAAACCATCCCTTGTATACTCCAGGAAATCCTCCTCCGCCGTAGTGTTGCACTCAATGTGAGTCGATGCCGGGCCACCATACATGGGATCTGGCTCTTCTGTCGAAGATTCCGATTCAAGGTAAGACTCTTAACAGAAGCAGTCCGTCAGATTGTTCGTTTATTTTTACTTGTATACAAGGGGAGAATGCCCTAATCAAAGTCGTCGGGTACCAACTCCGACAATCTACAGAAATTTTGGAATATTTATACACCCAACTAAACAACTCCTATCATATGTGATGGTTCCTCTTTTTTTTTGTATTAGTGCAGAGTCTAGCAGTTAATTTAATTACCTCATCAGTGTTATCCAATGGCTACTTGTCTTAGCTACCCTTTCCTTATTTTGGGCTAACCTCTCCTTGCCTCCTGTACACACTGTCTGTTTTTTTTTGTTTACACATCCTTATTGTGATTATAATTAGACAGAGAAGACAGATGACCTTAGCTGCCGTGAGGTAATGCAACCCGTGGTTTCAACTGCTGACAGCTTATTTGGTATAGTTGCTGAAGTAAGCTCTAATTCTTAGGTTGACCAAATATAATGTCCCAGCAAGTCTTGCAATCTATGGTTGTTCTTTTTCTATCTTTCCACACTATGTCTTTCATCATTACAATGCCTGGGTGGGTGCTGTGTCGGTCACGAATGAACTTTTCTCTGCCTTTCTTGGGCAGGACCACATGATTGCCCCACAAGAGACAGTCCGCCTGCAAGGACATTTCATCTTTGTGCCTGTGGAACAGCTTAATCGTCCCCTTCATCTCCGCTGGGATGCTGGATCAGCTCCCATGGAGGACAGTTTTTTTACCAGGGACAGTAAAGGATCCTGGCTGGTCCAGGTCCTGATCTGGTGGGCCGTAACGGGTGACTTTTCGTTTTCGAATGCATCCATCATCATGAGCAAGTCTGCAGGCTGTACCATTTCCACCCCGGTGGTGAGCAATAGTAGCCAACTGAGAGCATCAGCGCAGTTCTCTGTGCCCGGTCTGTGGCTGATTACATAGTTGTATGCCGACAGCATAAGCGCCCATCTTTGGATGCGGGCAGAGGCATTGGTGTTAATTTCTGAGAACAGCGATATGAGTGGCTAATCGTCAGTTTCTAGCTCAAACTTGAAACCAAACAAATACTGGTGCATTTTTTTCACCCCGTAAACACACGCCAAAGCTTCTTTGTCAATCATGCTGTAGGCCCTTTCGGCCTTGGACAGACTCCTGGACTCATAAGCGACCGGTTGCAAAATCCCTGATTCGTTAGACTGTTGTAATACACACCCGACCCGGTTTGACGATGCATCGCAAGCTAGCACTAATCGTTTACATGGGTTATACAGAACAAGCAGTTTGTTTGAACTAACAGATTTCTTTTTTTCTCAAAGGCAGCCTCTTGTGAATTCCCCCATACCCAGTCATCTCCCTTGCGCAGTAGCATATGTAGGGGTTCTAGCAAGGTGCTTAACCCGGATAGGAAATTACCGAAGTAGTTGAGGAGTCCTAGGAACGACCGCAGCTCCATCATGTTCTGTGGTCTCGGCACGTCCTTCATGGCCTCCGTCTTGGCTTCGGTGGGTCTGATGCTGTCTGCTGCGATTTTTCTTCCCAAGAACTCGACCATTGGCGCCAGGAAAACACACTTCGAGCGTTTCAACCTGAGTCCCATGCGATCTAGCCTAACGAGAACCTTTTCCAGATTCTTCAAGTGTTCGATGGTGTCCCGACCTATGACTAGTATGTCGCCCTGGAAAACTACGGTGTAAGGAACCGACTTTAGCAGGCTCTCCATGTTTCGTTGGAAAATTGCCGCAGCCAACCGAATCCCGAACGGGCATCTCTTATAGATGAACAGACCTTTGTGCGTGTTGATGCAGGTGAGGCCTTTCGAAGATTCCTCCAGCTCCTGCATCATGTAGGCTGAGGTCAGGTCAAACTTGGTGAATGTCTTTCCTCCAGCCAGGTTCGCAAATAGGTCGTCTGCCTTGGGTAGTGGGTACTGGTCCTGCAGCGAAAAATGGTTAATCGTTACTTTATAGTCCCCACAAATTCTGACCGTGCCGTCACCTTTAAGTACCGGGACAATCGGACTGGCCCACTCATTGAATTCCACCGGCGCGATGATGCCATCTCGCTGCAGCCTGTCCAGCACAATCTCCACTTTCTCTCGCATCATATACGGTACCGCCTGGGTCTTGTGGTAGATGGGTCATGTACCGGGAACCAAATGGATCTGCATTTTCGCCCCCGAGAAGTTTCCAATGCCTGGCTCGAACAACGATGGAAATCTGCTCAAAACCTGGGCACATGAGGCGCGTCGATGGACGAAAACACTCGAATGTCGTCCCAGGTCCAGTGGATTTGTCCCAGTCAGCTTCTGCCGAACAGTGTGGGGCCATCACCTGGTACAATCCATAGTGGGAGTTCCTGCACTGCTCCATCATACGAGGCTTTGACTTCTGCGCTGCCAATTATAGGGATCAGTTCTTTGGTGTAAGTCCTTAGCTTGGTGTGAATGGGGCTGAGCTTTGGCCTGTGTGCCTTGTTGCACCACAGCCTGTCGAAGGCCTTTTTGCTCATTATAGGCTGACTCACACCCGTGTCCAGTTCCATGGACAACGGAATTCCATTCAGTTCAACTTTTAACATTATTGGTGGACATTTCGTGGTGAAGTTGTGTACCCTGTACACTTCATTCTCCTCGGTTCGAGTCTCTAGATCAGCCTGATCCACCGTGGATGGTTCTTCCTCTGCAACGTGGTGGTTTGCAGGGTTTGCAGCTCGTCTGCACATTCGCTGGAGGTGTCCCATTGTTCTGCAGCCGTTGCAGGCATAGTGCTTGAAGTGGCATTGATGGGGCCGATGATCACCTCCACAACGCCAACAAGGTGCTAACTGCCTCGCATTAACGATTGATGGCGGACTCTGGGTCATCTGAGGTCGTGCAGCAGCTGGCGTGTACGTTCTGCCATGTATATTCCTGCTCGAAAACTGTTGTATATCTGTAAAGCATGCACTCCCATGTTCCGCCACCAGGGAGAGCATTCCCTGAAGTCCCAAGGGATCCCAGCATCCCTTGGGAGCACTGTATATAAGCTGGCCCCTAAGGCCTGTTCCTCACTCTGGAGTGTCTTATTAAAGACTGAGGTCACTGTTACTTTAACCTCCCTGTGTGCAGTCTCATCTGTGTTAGGAACACAATAACTGGCGACGAGAATACGAATCCAACGCATGATCCAAACTGTGGGCATCCTAGAGAAGTTCTCAGAGGGCGAAGACTGGGAAGCCTATGTCGAATGGCTAGACCAGTACTTTGTAGCCAACGAGCTGGACAGAGAAGGAAGCGCTGCAAAAAGGAGAGTGGTCCTCCT
Organism: Pristiophorus japonicus; assembly: GCF_044704955.1. Lineage (NCBI taxonomy): Eukaryota > Metazoa > Chordata > Chondrichthyes > Pristiophoridae > Pristiophorus > Pristiophorus japonicus. The sequence continues at coordinate 90,081,547 of NC_091978.1, read as the reverse complement.
CACAGTCTGCGGGGCACCAACCTACAGTCTCATGAAGAATCTTCTGGCTCCATTGAAACCCACAGATAAGTCGTATGAGGAGCTGTGTACACAGGTTTGGGAGCATCTTAACCCAAGGGCGAGCGTGCTGATGGCAAGGTATCGTTTCTACACATGCCAACGATCCGAAGGTCAGGAAGTGGCAAGCTACGTCGCCGAACTAAGGCGACTTGCAGGACAATGTGAGTTTGATGGCTACCTGGAGCAGATGCTCAGACTTTTTTGTACTGGGCATTGGCCACGAGACCATCCGATGAAAACCTTTGACTGTAGAGACACCGACCCTCAGTAAGGCCATTGCGATAGCACAGGCGTTTATGTCCACCAGTGATAACACCAAACAAATCTCTCAGCACACAAGTGCTAGCAATGTTCATAAATTAACTGGAAAATTGTTTGCGAGCAGAAATGTACAGGGCAGAACCCACGAGTCTGCAACTGCCAGCAGGCCACAGGTGACCCAGATGACTGAGTCCCCAAAAAAGGATGAATGCAAGGCAATTCACACCTTGTTGGCGTTGTGGAAGCTTCCATTCAGCCTATTCATGCCGCTTCAAAGGGTATGTTTGCAAGAGCTGTGGAACAATGGGGCACCTCCAAAGAGCTTGCAAACGAGCTGCAAGCTCTGCAAAACCTGCTAACCACCACGTGGCAGAGGAAGATTGGGACATGGTGGATCAAAGCAATTTCGAGCCTCAGAGAGAGGAGGCAGATGCTGAAGTACATGGGGTGCACACATTATCGACGCAATGTCCACCTATAATGCTTAATGTAAAATTGAATGGCTTACCCGTAACCATGGAACTGGACACTGGTGCTAGCCAATCCATCATGAGTAAAAAGATGTTTGAGAGACTGTGGTGCAACACTGCATTCAGACCAGCCCTGAGCCCCGTCCACACGAAACTGAGAACGCACACCAAGAGCTTATCACTGTCCTGGGCAGCACCATGGTCAAGGTCACCTACGAGGGCACGGTGCACGAACTGCCACTCTGGATTGTCCCGGGCGATGGCCCCACACTGCTTGGAAGGAGCTGGCTGGGCAAAATCCGCTGGAACTGGGATGATATCCGAGCGCTATCACATGTCGACGAGGTCTCATGTACCCAGGTTCTGAACAAATTGCCTTGCCTTTTTGAGCCAAGAATTGGAAACTTTTCCGGGGCGAAGGTGCGGATCCACTTGGTCCCAGAGGCACGACCCATTCACCACAAGGCGCGAGCGGTACCTCACATGATGAGGGAGAGAGTGGAAATCGAGCTGGACAGGCTGCAACGCGAGGGCATCATCTCCCCAGTGGAATTCAGCGAGTGGGCCAGCCCGATTGTTCCAGTGCTCAAAAGTGATGGCACGGTCAGGATTTGCGGCGATTATAAAGTAACTATTAATCGTTTCTCGCTACAGTACCAAAACCCACTACCTAAGGCAGACGACCTATTTGCGACGCTGGCAGGAGGCAAGACGTTCACCAAGCTTGACCTGACTTCGGCCTACATGACGCAGGAGCTGGAGGAGTCTTTGAAGGTCCTCACCTGCATCAACACTCACAAGAGACTTCATCGACAACAGATGCCCGTTTGGAATTCAGTTGGCTGCAGCGATCTTCCAGAGAAACATGGAGAGCCTATTCAAGTCGGTACCACACACGGTGGTCTTTCAGGACGACATATTGGTCATGGGTCGGGACACCGCCAAGCACCTACAAAACCTGGAGGAGGTCCTCCAGCGACTGGATCGCGTAGGGTTGCGGCTGAAGAGGTTGAAATGCATCTTCATGGCAACAGAAGTGGAGTTTCTGGGGAGAAAGATCGCGGCGGATGGCATTCGGCCCACAGACGCCAAGACAGAGGCTATCAGGAACGCGGCCAGGCCACAGAACGTCACAGAGCTGCGGTCGTTCCTGGGACTCCACAACTATTTTGATAACTTCCCACCGGGGTTAAGCACCCTCTTAGAGCCCCTACATGTGTTATTGCGCAAAGTTGAGAACTGGGTATGGGGAAAAAAACAAGTAATTGCTTTTGAGAAAGCCAGAAACATTTTATGCTCCAACAAGCTGCTTGTATTGTATAACCCGTGTAAAAGAATTGTGCTAGCATGTGACGCGTCATCGTACGGAGTCGGGTGTGTATTACAACAAGCTAACGTTGCGGGGAAGTTGTAACCTGTTGCCTATGCTTCCAGGAGCTTGTCTAAGGCTGAGAGGGCCTGCAGCATGATTGAGAATGAGGAATTAGCGTGTGTGTTTGGGGTAAAGAAAATGCATCAGTACCTGGTTGGCCTCAAATTTGAGCTGGAAACCGATCACAAGCCCCTCACATCCCTGTTCGCTGAAAACAAGGGGATAAATACTAATGCCTCAGCCCGCATACAAAGATGGGCACTCTAACTATCAGCCTATAACTATACCATCCGCCACAGACCAGGCACCGCGAACTGTGCAGATGCTCTCAGTCGGCTACCATTGCCCACTACGGGAGTGCAAATGGCGCAGCCTGCAAACTTGTTGATGGTGGTGCAGCCCGCAGACTTGTTGATGGTCATGGAAGCATTTGAAAATGATAAATCACCTGTCACGACCCGCCAGATTAGGACTTGGACCAGCCAACATCCTCTGCTGTCCCTTGTAAAAAACTGTGTACTGCATGGGAGCTGGGCCAGCATCCCCGTTGAAATGCAAGAGCCAATCAAGCCGTTCCAGCGGCGAAAGGCCGAGCTGTCCATTCAGGCAGACTGCCTGAATGGACATTCCATTCAGGTAACCGCGTAGTGCTACCAAAAAAGGGCAGGGAGACGTTCATCTTGGATCTCCACAGCACACACCCAGGTATAGTAATGATGAAAACGATAGCCAGATCCCACGTGTGGTGGCCCGGTATCGACTCTGACTTGGAGTCCTGTGTATGGCAATGCAGCATATGTGCTCAGTTGAGCAACGTGCCCAGAGAGGCACCACTAAGTTTGTGGTCCCGGCCCTCCAGACCATGGTCGAGGATCCATGTCGACTATGCGGGCCCATTTCTCGGTAAAATGTTCCTGGTGGTGGTGGATGCTTTTTCAAAATGGATTGAATGTGAAATAATGTCGGGAAGCACGGCCACCGCCACCATTGAAAGCCCGAGGGCTATGCTTGCCACCCACGATCTGCCTGACATACTGGTCAGTGACAACGGGCCATGACCCCCAATGGGATCAAACAAGTCATCTCGGCCCCGTTTAAACCAGCCTCCAATGGGCAGGCAGAGTGGGCAGTACAAACAATCGAACAGAGTCTTAAACGAGTCACAGAAGGCTCACTCCAAATCCGCCTGTCCCGAGTACTGCTCAGCTACCGCACGAGACCCCACTCGCTCACAGGGATGCCCCCGGCTGTGCTACTCATGAAAAGGACACTTAAAACCAGACTCTCGCTGGTTCACCCCAATCTGCATGATCAGGTAGAGAGCAAGCGGCAGCAACAAAATGTAAACGATGGTCGCGCCACTGTGTCATGGGAAATTGATCTGAATGACCCTGTGTATGTGCTAAGCTATGGACATGATCCCAAGTGGATCGCGGGCACGGTGATCACTAAAGAAGGGAGTAGGGTGTTTTTAGTCAAACTAGACAATGAATTTGCAGAAAGCATTTGGACCAAACGAGGCTGCGGTTCACAGACTGCCGTGAACAACCCACAGCAGACACCACCTTTTTCGAGCCCACAACACACACCCAAAGGATCAACGACACCACGCCGGACCAGGAAATCGAACCCATCATGCCCAACAGCCCAGTAAGGCCAGGCTCACCTAGCAGCCCTGCAGGGCCAACAACACGCCAGCCCAGCGCACCAGAAGACATTTGTACCGAGGTGGTCCACCAGGGAAAGAAAGGCTCCCGACCGTCTCACCTTGTAAATAGTTTTCACTTTGACTTTGGGGGGGGAGTGATGTTGTGTATCTGTAAAGCATGCACTCCCATGTTCCGCCACCAGGGAGTTCATCTCCTGAAGTCCCAAGGGATCCCAGCATCCCTTGGGAGTGCTGTGTATAAGCCTTGTTCCTCACTCTGGAGTGCCTTATTAAAGACTGAGGTCACTGTTACTTTAACCTCCCTGTGTGCAGCCTCACCTGTGTTAGGAACACAATAAAAACGTTACTTTGTGCACAGTACTGGCCGAAACCTCTTTATGCTGCGAGGTTTGTTTGGTGTTGTCGCTGGTGGACATAAATACCTGGTCTATCGTTATGGCTTTGCTCAGATTCGGTGTTTCAACAGTCAATAGTTTGTGAAGGATTACCTCATGGCTAATGCCAAGTACAAAAAAGTCTCTCAGCATTTGTTCTAGGAATCTATCAAATTCGCAATGTTCAGCAAGGCACCTTAGTTCGGCGATGTAGCTCGCCATTTCCTGGCCCTCTGACCATTGACACGTGTGGAACCGGTACCTCTACACGTGTCAAAACGCTTTCCTTAGGATTTAGGTGCTCCCGGACCAGCGTACACAATTCTTCATAGGATTTGGTTGTTGGCTTTACCGGAGCTAGAAGATTCTTCATGAGGCCATAGTTTGTTGCCCCACCCACAGTAAGGAGGATCGCCCTTCATATGGCAGAGTTCTCGTTCCCTTCCAGCTCGTTGGCAATGAAGTATTGGTCGAGTCTCTCCATGAAGGCCTCCCAATCATGCTCTTCTGAGAACTTCTCTAGGATACCAACTGTTCTTTGCATTTTTGCGCGGTTGTTCATTATCTCATCGCCAATTGTTACGCTTTTAATAAAGGATGAAATTGAGAACTGTAAGCAATGAGTAAGTGTGACCTTAGTTCCTTTAATTAGACTCCAGAGTGCAGGTACCGCATGGGTTGCCTGCTTATATACCGTGCTCCCAAGTGATGCTGGGATCCCTTGAAACTCCAACAGGTAGACCCTCTGGTGGTGGTGTGATACAGGTTGCCAAGGGTTAAATACATAGCACAGTGCTTGTTAAGAATCCGTTCTTTCTGAACACTCTCCAGTCTGATGAAGGTTCATCGACCCGAGACATTAACTCTGCTTTCTCTCGACAGATGCTGACTGACACGTACGATATTAAATAGTATGGAAAAGGTTAATTTAGAATACTATTTTAAATATTATCATGTGAGTAGAACGAGGACAAAGATAACTTTTGAACTGATATCAGGAAGTTCTTCTTCGTGCAGAGTGATCAACACTTGGACTGGACTTCCACAAAGTGATGGACGCAAAAACCCTGGAATCATTTAAGAAATAATTAGATGCAACAATGGAGAAATGTAGGGTTGTTCTGGATCGATGAATTAAGATGAATTGAATGACTATCCTCATCCATCAGAAAATTGTGTTCGGAAAATTGATGGGATTGAAGACTGATAAATTCCCAGGGCTTGATAGTCTGCATCACAGAGTACTTAAAGAAGTGGCCCTAGAAATAGTGGATGCATTGGTGATCATTTTCCAACAGTCTATCGACTCTGGATCAGTTCCTATGGACTGGAGGGTAGCTAATGTAACACAACTTTTTAAAAAAGGAGGGAGAGAGAAAACGGGGAATTTTAGACTTGTTAGCCTGACATCAGTAGTGGCGAAAATGTTGGAATCAATTATTAAAGATGAAATAGCAGCGCATTTGGAAAGCAGTGACAGGATCGGTCCAAATCAGTATCGATTTATGAAAGGGAAATCATGCTTGACAAATCTTCTAGAATTTTTTGAGGATGTAGTAGAGTGGACAAGGGGGAACAAGTGGATATGGTGTATTTGGACTTTCAAAAGGATTTTGACAAGGTCCCACACAAGAGATTTGGTGTGAGAAATTAAAGCACATGGTATTGGGGGTAATGTATTGACGTGGATAGAGAACTGGTTGGCAGACAGGAAGCAGAGAGTCGGGATAAACAGGTGCTTTTCAGAATGGCAGGCAGTGACTAGTGGGGTGCCGCAGGGCTCAGTGCTGGGAGCCCAGCTATTTACAATATACATCAATGATTTAGATGAAGGACTTGAGTGTAATATCTCCAAGTTTGCAGATGACACTAAGCTGGGTGGTGGTGTGAGCTGTGAGGAGGATGCTAAGAGGCTGCAGGGTGACTTGGACAGGTTAGGTGATTGGGCAAGTTTGCATCCCAGAGTACTTAAGGAAGTGGCCCTAGAAATAATGGATGCATTGGTGATCATTTTCCAACAGTCTATCGACACTGGATCATTTCCTATGGACTGGAGGGTAGCTAATGTAGCACCACTTTTTAAAAAAGGAGGGAGAGAGAAAACGGGGAATTATAGACCGGTTAACCTGACATCAGTAGTGGGGAAAATGTTGGAATCAATTATTAAAGATGAGGTAGCAACGCATTTGGAAAGCAGTGACAGGATCGGTCCAAGTCAGCATGGATTTATGAAAGGGAACTCATGCTTGACAAATCTTCTAGAATTTTTTGAGGATGTAGTAGAGTGAACATGTGGGAACCAGTGGATATGGTGTATTTGGATTTTCAAAAGACTTTTGACAAGGTCCCACACAAGAGATTGGTGTGCAAAATTAAAGCACATGGTATTGGGGGTAATGTATTGATGTGGATAGACAACTGGTTGGCAGACAGGAAGCAGAGAGTCGGGATAAACGGGTCCTTTTCAGAATGGCAGGCACTGACTAATGGGGTGCCGTAGGGCTCAGTGCTGGGACCCAGCTATTTATAATATACATCAATGATTTAGATGAAGGAATTGAATGTTTGCAGATGACACTAAGCTGGGTGGTGGTGTGAACTGTGAGGAGGATGCTAAGGGGCTGCAGGCTGACTTGGACAGGTTAGGTGAGTGGGCAACTGCATGGCAGATGCAGTATAATGTGGATAAATGTGAGGTTGTCCACTTTGGTTGCAAAAAACATGAAGGCAGAACATTATCTGAATGGCTGCATATTAGAAAAAGGGGAGGTGCAACGAGACATCAGTCATTGAAAGTTGGCATGCAGGTACAGCAGGTGGTGAAGAAGACAAATGGCATGTTGGCCTTCATAGCTAGGGGATTTGAGTATAGGAGCAGGGAGGTCTTACTGCAGTTGTATAGGGCCTTGGTGATGCCTTACCTGGAATAGTTTTGGTCTCCTAATCTTTGGAAGGACGTTCTTGCTATTGAGGGAGTGCAGAGAAGGTTCACCAGACGGATTCCCGGGATGGCAGGACTGACGTATGAGGAGAGACTGGATCGACTGGGCCTGTATTCACTGGAGTTTAGAAGAATGAGAGGGGATCTCATAGAAACATATAAAATTCTGATCGGACTGGACAGGTTAGATGCAGGAAGAATGTTCCCGATGTTGGGGAAGTCCAGAACCAGGGGTCACAGTCTAAGGATAAGGGGTAAGCCATTTAGGACCGAGATAAGGAGAAACTTCTTCACTCAGAGAGTTGTTAACCTTTGGAATTCTCTACCACAGAGAGTTGTTGATGCCAGTTTGTTGGATATATTCAAGAGGGAGTTAGATATGGCCCTTACTGCTAAAGGGATCAAGGGGTATGGAGAGAATGCAGGAAAGGGGTACTGAGGTGAATGATGAGCCATGATCTTATTGAATGGTGGTGCAGGCTCGAAGGGCCGAATGGCCTATTCCTGCACCTATTTTCTTTGTTTCTATCCATAAGGATTTGTCATCTTGTGAAAAATAAATTTTAAAGAGACACTGATAAACTTGTGATCAGTTAAAAAAATACATTTGTGGTACATTTATAGACTGTTCAAAATTACAAAGTAAACTGGTTCAATATTTATACAATATGCTGTTTTTCTTTTAATCTTATTATATACAATTTGATATCTGTAAAGGTTCAATTAGTTTGAGACTTGGGATACATTACGACAGGATGCATCAATAATTTACAGGTCCACATTCACACTGCAGTGGTGCACAGTTACACTTTCTTGGAAAAAACATCTTTATCATTTTTAAAGGGACTCATTCATCATGTAACAGTGATTGATGACCACTTTCTCTTTGTTTACAGTAATAACATAAATCACATCAAAATGTCCCATCTCATCACCTGAATATGATACCATCATGATCAAAATGGCACATGGCCATTCCCCCCCTCCCAACAAATTAGAAAAAATCTGGAAGACTTTTGAACTGAATTGAATTGATGTGTTTGATCTATTACAACTCATCTGTAGTTTTTCCCAATTTCTTTACTTTTCACTTGTTTGACTCTGATTTCAGTCTTTATCTATTGTCCACTTTGGTGAGGCTGTTCTACCTGTTTTGACTTGGAGGGGGCAATTTTGGTCTCCTAGCTGAAAACAGTCATGAGGTGGGTAGGATGAGAGCAGCGGCTGCCCAGAGCAGTTGGCGGGAGATCTGACCCAGTTTCTCCCTCATTATCACGGTGGAGGAGAGCTGCCAGAATGGAATAGGATCTCGATAAACAGCTTCTGATTAGGAAGCAGGAAATTGTACCCTGCTGCAGGTTTTTTTAGGGGCAGTGCTAATTTAAAGGGCAAGTCACTATTTTTGTTGGAAAAAGATAGAAGCAGCACCGTGGAGCTGCAGGAAGATGTCTATGGGTATCATGAGTTCCAGCATTGACCCAAGACATGCAGATGAAGCCATGGAAATGCTGGTAGATTAAGTGAACAAAAGAAAAGAGGTCTTCTTTCCCATAGATGGCAGACGGGTACCAGAGGAGAGCTGACATCAAGGCAGCATTTTGACTGAATATGGTACTAAGGAGCCCTAGCAAAACAGAGGTCAGTGGGAAGACTCTCCAGTAACTAGAATCAAAGGAAGATGGTTGTGGCTGTTGGAGGTCACTCATTGCAGCTTCAGGACATCGCTGCAGGAGTTCTTCAGGGAAGTGTCCTCAGCCCAACTATCTTCAGTTGCTTCATCATTGACCTTCCTTTCATCATTAGATCAGGTGTGGTTGTGTCAGTCAATGGTTCAGTTGGTAGCACCCTGGTCTCTGAGTTAGAAGGTTGTAGTTCAAGTCTCACTCCAGAACTTGAGTGCAAAAATCTACTCTGACACTCCAGTGCAGTACTGAAAGAGTGTTGCACTATCAGAGGTGCCGTCTTTTGGACGAGACGTTAAACCGAAGCTCCGTCTGCCCTCTCAGGTGGATGTAAAAGATTTCATGGCACTGTTTCGAGGAAGAGCAGTGGAGTTATCCCTGGTGTCCTGGCCAATATTTATCTCTCAGGCATTCTCCCGCAATTTCGGGGTCAGAGTTGACCCTGTGCATGCGCAGAGAAGAGTGGTGAGGTGGAGATCGTTGTCTGCAGAGAGAGAGAGAGAGGAGTTATTTTTAAAGTATTTCTAAAGGATTTGGAGCAATTTTGTAATTCATCATTCATAATTTAATACCTAATAATAATACTACAAGTTAAAAAATAAGAAAGAAAAATTAATTATTTAAATATAAATATAAATATAAATAATAAATAATTAAGATGCAAAGACAAGATATTGAAGTGGAGAGGGAGGTAGGTGGGAGGAGGCAGGTCGTGCATTTTTGTGAAGAAGCCAGGAATCGTTGGTGCACGAAGTGGAGGCTCGCTGGGAGCAATTGACACGGGGTGGGCGTGGAAAACCTGCACCAATCGTGTACCAGAGAATACGGCGAGAGATCACTGAGGTGATGGCGTCCATCGTGCCCGTGATGCGGGGGCCGAACCAGTGCCGTAAATGTTGGAATGACATCGTTGGGTCGACGAGAGTAAGTAAAAACTATTATCATGCACTAACTAATTACTCTTAAGTAGTGCCACGTTTTATTATGTTGTAAAGCTTGGTGTCATTTTTAATTCCCATCATCGATCTCAATATGTTAGTCTTCTGTATTTTCATGTGTTTATCAAGCAACACTTGCCTCCTAACGAAACTTAAATGGTGCACTCATTGACGAAAGGACTGGGGATGGTTAATTGGGGATGTCTACCTATATATGTATTTGTGTCTTCTATAATAGTAGCTGTGAAATTAGTTTACAGATATTTTTTTGTCACTGTTATGTATGCAATAAAGGTTCAAACTGAGTACTGTTTAACTAAGCAAGGTACGACCTTGGCTCTGCTTTATTTAGGCCCAAAGTGCCTGACTCTCAGAATGACTGGCCTTTTATATCTGAGCAGCACCATGTGCATGCTGTTCAGTAGCCTCAAATAATGACGCCCACCGGTGGCTACAAACAGAATGTACATACATGACAATACCCTCCACCCCCTAAGATCTTATCACAGTCTTTCACAGGTTGAGACGGTCCGGTGCTTTGCGCTCCCGGGTTGACCGTCTCAGTTCGATTCCGGCCTTGGGTGAGTCTGTTGTAGCTGATGACTGGATGACTGACTTGTTGGGGGTGGCAGTGGCCATGTCAGGAATTGCAAGTCCATTTTTATTGAATAGGTCCGTGATGGAAATTCCGGGTTCAATGATGATCCTTGAGTCCTCTGAAAACAGCTGGTAGGTTGGTTGGTCGTCGATGGTTTCTTCGTCCGACTGTTCTGGCTCATCTGTGTGCCTCAGCTTTGTCTGATCCATGTGTTTCCTGCAAATTTGCCCATTCTTGAGCTTAATAACGAATACTTGGCCATGACCGTACCAGCGATCCATTTGGGACCCTGACCATAGTTCAACACATATGCAGGATCATTAACAGAAATCTCGCGTGACATAGTTGTGCGATCGTGGTACCCTTGTTGACTTTGTCTTCTGTATTCAATGTGATTATTTAAATCTGGGTGTACAAGAGATAGCTTGGTCTTAAGACTTCTTTTCATCATGAGTTCAGCAGGCGAGACCCCTGTGAGTGTGTGGGGTCTTGTCCTGTAACTCAGCAGTATGGAGGACAAGCAGATCTGCAGTGACCCTTGGGTTACTGTCCTCGTGCTTTGCTTGATAATTTGTACTGCATGTTCAGCTTGGACGCAGGCTTGAACGGTGCTGACCTTACATGTTTTATGCCATTAAGTTTCAAAAACTCCTGAAACTCCTGACTGGTGAAGTACGACCCATTGTCGTTCACAACTATGTCAGGCAGATCATGTGTCACGAATATGACATTGAGATTCTCTATGGTTGCCGTGGATGTGTTGGATGACATGATTATGCATTCTATCCACTTTGAATAAGCGTTCACCACCACTAAAAACATCTTGCCCAGGAAGGGACCTGTAAAATCTACATGGATCCTGGACCAAGATTTGGATGGTCACGACCACAGACTCAGTGGCGATTCCGCTGGTGCTTTGCTGAGCTGCATACAAGTGTTGCACTGATGCATGCATGCTTCCAGCTCAGAATCAATTCCTGGCCACCATATGTGGGACCTGGCGATGGCCTTCTTCATCACTATACCAGGATGTGTGCTGTGTAACTCATGTACAAACTTCTCTCTCCCTTTCTTGGGCATTACAACACAATTGCCCCACAATATACAAACTGCTTGAATAGACAGTTTGTCCTTGCGATGAATGTACGGTTTGGCCACCTCGCACATTTGCTTAGGTATGGCAGACCAATCCACTTTGAGGATGCGACCCTTTATGATCAATAAAATTGGGTCCTGGCTGGTCCAGGTCTTAACTTTTTGAGCTGTGACAAGGGTACCTTCACTCTCAAAAGCATCCATGATAAACATTAGATCCGCCGGTTGTGGCGTTTCCACCTCCGGTGTGGGCAACGGCAACCGGCTCAAAGCATCGGCACAATTCTCTGTGCCAGGTCTGTGGCGAATGACATAATCATAGGCAGACAATGTCAGTGCCCACCTTTGGATGCGGGATGAAGCATTGGTATTGATACCTTTGCTCTCGGAAAACAATGAAATGAGCGGCTTATGATCAGTCTCTAATACGAACCTCAGACCAAACAGATATTGATGCATCTTTTTAACACCGTACACACACCATAAAGCTTCTTTTTCTACCATGATCTAGGTTCTTTCTGCTTTAAACAAACTTTTGGCTGCATACGCGACAGGTTGGAGTACGCAACCAATTCCATATGACGATGTGTCACAGGCCAAAACTAAATGTTTACATGGGTCATAATGTACCAGCAGCTTGTTCGAGCAAAGCATATTGGTGGCTTTCTCGAAAGCTCTGTCTTGCGATGCGCCCCACACCCAGTTGTCACCTTTTCGCAATAGCATGTGCAGTGGTTTTAGTAAGGTGCTCAATTTAGGTAGGAAGTTAACGAAGTAGTTGAATAGACCCAGGAACGAACGCAGCTCCGTCACATTCTACGGCTTGGGTGCATTCTTGATGGTCTTGGTTTTCATGTCAGTAAGTCTGATGCCATCAGCGGCGATTTTCCTCCCGAGGAATTCAACCTCTGGTGCCAAGGGCATTTCAGTCTGAGTCCCACTCTATTCAAACACAGTAGAACCTCTTCCAGGTTGTTCAAATGTTTCTTGGAGTCATGACCAGTGATCAGGATGTCATCTTGGAACACAACGGTTCTGGGATCGGACTTCAATAGACTTTCCATATTCCGCTGGAATATTGCTGTAGCCAAGCGAATTCCGAAAGGGCACTGTGGTAAATAAACAGTCCTTTGTGCGTGTTAATGCACGTAAGTCTCTTTGATGTCTCGACCAACTCCTGTGTCATATAGGCCGCCATCAAGTCCTGTTTTGTGAACGACTTCCCTCCGGCTAGCGTCGCAAACATGTCATAAGCCTTCGCTAACGGGTACTGATCTCTTGTTTCGAAACCCTGTTGATCGTAGCCTTGTAGTTTCCACAGATTCTGACTGTGCCATCACTTTTCAGCACAGAAACAATGGGGCTGGCCCATTCATTAAATTCAACTGGTGATATGATCCTTTCACGCTGGAGTCTGTCAAATTCAATTTTGACCTTCTCCCTCATCGTATATGGCACTGCCCGAGCTTTATGATGGACGGGTCTTGCATCCGAGTCCACGTAGATCTGCACCTTGGCTCCCGTGAAGTTGCCGATACCTGGTTCGAACAGCGAGGGGTACTTGCTCAATACTTGGGCACATGTATCTTCCTCCGATGGGAATGCATTTATGTCGTTCCAGTCGCATCTGATTTTCTCCAACCAGTTCCTTCGAGCAGCGTTGGGTCATTGCCTCGAACAATCCACAGCGGTAACTCGTGAACCGCACCGTTATATGACACTTTAATTTGTGCACTGGCAATCACCTTTAGTGTCATGTATGTAACCTTCATGTAACAACACTGCAATACTGTATATACTTGAGAAATACACACCTTGACCACAGGGGGTGAACTTGTGGGAGACACTCCTCACCTGGTCACCCAGGTATATAAAGGGAGGTCCCACGCAGGCTCAGCACTTCTGGGTCCGGTGAATAAAAGTGCTGGTCACAGAGTGACCTTGTCCATAGAATGAGCCTTGTGTGGATTTGTGGTATTGTGTAAGGACTTTACATTTAGCAGTTCCTTGGTGTACATGCACAGCTTGGCGTTAACAGGGCTCAGCCTGGGCCTCTCAGTCTTAGTATCCGACAGCTTATTAAATGCCCTCTCATTCATAATTGATTGAATCGTCCCCGTGTCCAGTTCCATCGATACCGGTATCCAGTTAAACTTCACATTAATCAAAATTGGTTTACTCTTGGTTATGAAGGAGTACAGTCCATACACTTCCTCCTCTGGCATTTCAGATTGCATATCCGGATCCGTACTAGTCTGACTCTCATCCTCCACGTTGTGTGTCGCAGCTCGCTTGCTCATCCGTGGACACTTGTGCTGGAGATGCCCCACTCTCAGACAGCCTTTGCAACTATATTGCTTAAATCAGCACTGCTGGTGCCGATGATTTCCCCCACAACGCTAACACAGAGAAGTCGGATACATTCCCGCTGGTGGACTTTGGGCAGCCACAGGTTTCACGAACGCAGCCGGATAGGCCCTGCCATGTGCCGCTCTGCCGAACGCCGAATCAATTGCATTTACAGTACTTGCCGAGGTTCGGTTCTTCACCGATATTTGCTTTAAATTCCTGTCTATCGTCATACATGATTGAGTGGTCTGGATGGCCCTTTTTAAATCCAACTCCTCCACCGCCAGAAGTTTGCGCAGGATCACCTCGTGGTTGATACCGATAACAAAGAAGTCCCGCAGCATGTTTGCCAACACCGTCCCGAACTTGCACGGTCCCGCTAGACGTCTCAGGGTGGCAACAAATTCCACCGCGCTCTGGCCCTTCGATCGAATGTGTGTATAAAACCTGTATCTCAAGATGATGATGCCGTTGTCTGGCTTGAGTTGCTCCCATACCAATGTACACAACTCCTTGTACGTTTTCTCTGCTGGATCAATAGGCATGAGTAGATTCTTTATCAGACCATAGATCTTTGAACCGGACACAGTGAGGAACACGGCCCAGCGTTGATCTGCATCGTCGACCCCCTTCATTTTGTTGGCCATGAAGTACTGGTTCAAACGGCTCACAAAGTCGGCCCAATCTTCTCCCTCCACGAATCGCTCTAAAAATCCAATCGTGCTCATTTGGCAAACAGAGGTTCTTGTATTCTCGTTGCCAAATGTTGTGTATGCAATAAAGGTTCAAACTGAGTACTGTTTAACTAAGCAAGGTCGAACCTTGGCTCTGCTTTATTTAGGCCCAAAGTGCCTGACTCTCAAAATGGCTGGCCTTTTATACCTGAGCAGCACCATGTACGTGCTGCTCAGTGGCCTCCAACAATGACGCCCACTGGTGGCTACAAACAGAATGTACATATATGACAGTCACCTTTGCAGAAAATATTAGCCAGTAATAGGGCGGAACTCTGTAAAACAGGCGGAGATCTGCCGAAGTGGGTTGAATTGACGGATCTTGAAGAACGCGCTGCAGCCCTGTCGGAGTGTATGATCGCACCGCCACGTGTGTTGGTGCTGAACCGGTTCTCATGGAGGGTAAGTCTGCATAATCCCTGGGCTATACTGCGGTCATATAATTCAATGTTATGACAATATAATATAGAATGTAATGTCATGCTGGGAGCACGAAATGTTGTTAGTTCAGACATGAATTTTTGGTTGATCACACTCTGCCACTTGGAAAGCAACATACTGTTTGGGACTCAAGTTTTGTTATGTCATGATGTTTCTGTCTACTTTGCTTATGATAGTTTCATGTAATGATTCTCAGTAATATATGTTTGTTCTCCACATAAGCCTACGCAAAGTGAATTGCTCTCATGTTACCTCTGACTCCTCCCCTCCTTCCCCTCCCCTCCCCTGTCGCCAACCATTAATGTTATGTTTTTACAGTTGCACAGGAGGATCCACCTGCCCCGCCCAGAGAGGAGTTATTGGAGGAATTGAGGAGGGAAGAGACGGTGGTGGAAGAGACAGTGATGGAACAGATGGTTGAGGAACAGATGGTTGAGGAGAACACTCCTCAAAACTTTGTGACGGTGGTGGAGGAGGAGGAGGGAGGGGTGGTGGGACTTGAAGGGTCCTTTCTATCTGCGGCCATTGGTTCCTCATCGGAATCCAACTTTCTTGGATTCCGGTCCGAGGAAGCGGGACCAAGCGGCATGCAACGGCGCACACCGACCCCCATGTTGAATCCACGGCGGCTGATCCGACAAGGCAGGAACACTGAGAGACAGGCAGATGCAAACCTGGACATGGTGGGACTATCTAGGATGAGCATCGACTTTAGTCAAGAGCTCTTCAGACCATTGCTGGGTTGTCCCCAAACGTCGTGACTTTAGCAATCCGTCAATCGGAGCTGATTGCAATGGTTCGGGAGAATAACCAGTCCATCAATGCCATGCCGCAATTGATGGTCCTGGGATATGGCACTGCACCCCATAGAAAATAGATGCAGGAGTAGGCCATTCGAACCTTCGAACCTGCACCGCCATTCAATAAGATCATGGCTGATCATTCCCTCAGTACCCCTTTCCTGCTTTCTCTCCATATCCCTTGATCTCTTCAGCTGCAAGGGCCATATCTAACTACCTCTTCAATATATCCAATGAACTGGCATCAACAACTCTCTGCGGCAGGGAATTCCACAGGTTAACAACTCTCTGAGTGAAGAAGTTTCTCCTCATTTCATCCTAAATGGCCCACCCCTTATCCTAAGACTATGTCCCCAGGTTCTGGACTTCCCCAACATTGGGAACATTTTTCCCGCATCTAACTGTCCAGTCCCATCAGAATCTTATACGTTTCTATGAGATCCCCTCTCATCCTTCTAAACTCCAGTGAATAAAGGCCCAGTTGATCCAGTTTCTCCTCATATGTCAGTCCAGCCATCCCTGGAATCAGTCTGGTGAACCTTTGCTGCACTCCCTTAATAGTAAGAAAGTCCTTCCTCAGATTAGGAGACCAAAACTGAACACAATATTCCAGGTGAGGCCTCACCAAGGCCCTTTACAATGGCAGTAAGACCTCCCTGCTCCTATACTCAAATCCTCTAGCTATGAAGGTCAACATACCATTTGCCTTCTTCACCACCTGCTGTACCTGCATGCCAACTTTCAATGACTGATGAACCATGACATCCAGGTCTCTCAAGGGAAATTAAGGATAGTGTTAAAACCAAGGAAGAGGCATATAAATTGGCTAGAAAAAGCAACAAGCCTGAGGACTGGGAGAAATTTAGAATTGAACAGAGTAGGACTAAGGGTTTAATTAAGAAGGGGAAAATAGAGTATGAGAGGAAGCTTGCAGGGAACATAAAAACTGACTGCAAAAGCTTCTATAAATATGTGAAGAGAAAAAGATTAGTAAAGACAAATGTTGGTCCCTTGCAGTCGGATTCAGGTGAATTTATAATGGGAACAAAGAAATGGTCAACCAATTGAACCAATACTTCGGTTCTGTCTTCACAAAGGAAGATACAAATAACCTTCCGAATGTACTAGGGGACAGTGGGTCTAGTGAGAATGAGGAACTGAAAGATATCCTTATTAGGCGGGAAATTGTGTTAGGGAAATTGATGGGATTAAAGGCCGATAAATTCCCGGGTCCTGATAGCCTGCATCCCAGAGTACTTAAGGAAGTGGCCCGAGAAATAGTGGATGCATTGGTGATCATTTTCCAACAATCTATCAACTCTGGATCAGTTCCTATGGACTGGAGGGTAGCTAATGTAAAGCCGCTATTTAAGAAAGGAGGGGGAGAGAAAGCGGGTAATTATAGACCGGTTAGCCTGACATCAGTCGTGGGGAAAATGTTGGAATCAATCATTAAGGATGAAATAGCAGCCCATTTGGAAAGCAGTGACAGGATCGGACCGAGTCAGCATGGATTTATGAAAGGGAAATCATGCTTGACGAATCTTCTGGAATTTTTTGAGGATGTAGCTGGTGGAGTGGACGGGGGAGAACCAGTGGATGTGGTGTATTTGGACTTTCTAAAGGCTTTTGACAAGGTCCCGCGCAAGAGATTGGTGTACAAAGTCAAAGAGCATGGTGTTGGGGGTGGTGTGCTGGTGTGGATGGAGAACGGGTTTGCAGACAGGAAGCAGAGAGTCGGGATGAATGGGTCCTTTTCAGAATGGCAGGCAGTGACTAGTGGAGTGCCGCAGGGCTCAGTGCTGGGACCCCAGCTCTTTACAATATACATTAACGATTTGGATGAAGGAATAGAGTGTAATATCTCCAAGTTTGCGGATGATACTAAACTGGGTGGCGGTGTGAGCGGTGAGGAGGACGCTAAGAGGCTGCAGGGTGACTTGGACAGGTTAGGTGAGTGGGCAAATACATGGCAGATGCAGTATAATGTGGATAAATGTGAGGTTATCCATTTTGGGGGCAAAAACATGAAGGCAGAATAACATCTGAATGGCGGCAGACTAGAAAAAGGGGAGGTGCAACGAGACCTGGGTGTCATGGTTCATCAGTCACTGAAAGTGGGCATGCAGGTACAGCAAGTGGTAAAGAAGGCAAATGGTATGTTGGCCTTCATATCTAGGGGATTTGAGTATAGGAGCAGGGAGGTCTTATTGCAGTTGTACAGGGCCTTGCTGAGGCCTCACCTGGAATATTGTGTTCAGTTTTGGTCTCTTAATCTGAGGAAGGACGTTCTTGCTGTTGAGGGAGTGCAGCGAAGGTTCACCAGATTGATTCCAGGGATGTCTGCGCTGTCATATGAGGAGAGACTGGATCAACTAAGTCTTTATTCACTGGAGTTTAGAAGGATGAGAGGGGATCTCATAGCCACATATAAGATTCTGACGGGACTGGACAGGTTAGATGCGGGAAGAATGTTCTCGATGTTGGGGAAGACTAGAACCAGGGGACATAGTCTTAGGATAAGGGGTAGGCCATTTAGGACTGAGATGAGGAGAAACTTCTTCACTCAGAGAGTTGTTAACCTGTGGAATTCCCGACCGCAGAGAGTTGTTGATGCTAGTTAATTGGATATATTCAAGAGGGAGTTAGATATGGCCCTTACGGTTAAGGGGATCAAGGGGTATGGAGAGAAAGCAGGAAAGGGGTACTGAGGGAGTGATCTTATTGATTGGCTGTGCAGGCTCGAAGGGCCGAATGGCCTACTCCTGCACCTATTTTCTATGTTTCTATGTTTCTTTGCACCTTCCCTTTTCCTAATCTGCCGCCATTCAGATAATATTCTGCCTTCGTGTTTTTGCCCCCAAAGTGGATAACCTCACATTTATCCACATTATACTGCATCTGCCATGCATTTGCCCACTCACCTAACCTGTCTAAGTCACCCTGCAGCCTCTTAGCGTCCTCCTCACAGCTCACACCGCCACCCAGTTTAGTGTCATCTGCAAACGTGGAGATAGTACACTCAATTACTTCATCTAAATCGTTACTGTATATTGTAAAGAGCTGGGGTCCCAGCACTGAGCCCTCCGGCACTCCACTAGTCACAGCCTGTCATTCTGAAAAGGACCCGTTTGTTCCGACTCTCTGCTTCCTGTCTGCCAACCAGTTCTCTATCCACGTCAGTACATTACCCCCAATACCATGTGCTTTGATTTTGCACACCAATCTCTTGTGCGGGACCTTGTCAAAAACATTTTGAAAGTCCAAATACACCACATCCACTGGTTGTCCCTTGTTCACTCTGCTAGTTACATCCTCAAAAAATTCCAGAAGATTCGTCAAGCATGATTTCCCTTTCATAAATCCATGCTGACTTGGACCGATCCTGTCACTGCTTTCCAAATACGCTGCTATTTCATCCTTAATGATTGATTCCAACATTTTCCCCATTACTGATGTTAGGCTAACCGGTCTATAATTACTCGTTTTCTCTCTCCCTCCTTTTTTTAAAAAGTGGTGTTACATTAGCTACCCTCCAGTCCATAGGAACTGATCCAGACTCGATAAACTGTTGGAAAATGATCACCAATGCATCCACTATTTCTAGGGCCACTTCCTTAAGTACTCTGGGATGCAGACTATCAGGCCCCGGGGATTTATCGGCCTTCAATCCCATCAATTTCCCTAACACAATTTCCCGCCTAATAAGGATATCCTTCAGTTCCTCCTTCCCACTAGACCCACTGTCCCCTAGTATTTCCGAAAGGTTATTTGTGTCTTCCTTCGTGAAGACAGAATCAAAGTATTTGTTCAATTGGTCTGCCATTTCTTTGTTCCTCATTATAAATTCACCTGAGTTCGACTGTAAGGGACCTATGTTTGTCTTCACTAATCTTTTTCTCTTCACATATTTATAGAAGCTTTTGCAGTCAGTTTTTATGTTCCCGACAAGCTTCCTCTCATACTCTATTTTCCCCCTCTTAATTAAACCCATGGTCCTCCTCTGTTGAATTCTAAATATCCCCCAGTCCTTAGGTTTGTTGCTTTTTCTAGCCAATTTATATGCCTCTTCCTTGGATCTAACACTATCGTTAATTTCCCTTGTTAGCCACGGTTGAGCCACCTTCCCCTTTTTATTTTTATTCCAGACAGGGATGTACAATTGCTGAATTTCATCCATGTGATCTTTAAATGTTTGCCATTGCTTATCCACCGTCAACCCTTTAAGTTTCCTTTGCCAGTCTATTCTAGCCAATTCACACCTCATACCGTCGAAGTTACCTTTCCTTAAGTTCAGGACCCCAGTTTCCAAATTAACTGTGTTACTCTCCATCTTAATAAAGAATTCTACCATATTATGGTCACTCTTCCCCAAGGGGCCTCGCACAACAAGATTGCTAATTAGTCCCTTCTCATTACACATCACCCAGTCTAGGATGGCCAGCTCTCTAGTAGGTTCCTCGACATATTGGTCTAGAAAACCATCCCTAATACACTCCAGGAAATCCTTCTCCACCTAATTGCTTCCAGTTTGGTTAGCCCAATGAATATGTAGATTAAAGTCGCCCATGATAACTGCTGTACCTTTATTGCACACATACCTTATTTCTTGTTTGATGCTGTCCCCAATCTCACTACTACTGTTTGGTGGTCTGTACGCAACTCCCACTAGCGTTTTCTGCCCTTTGGTATTCCGCAGCTCCACCCATACCGATTCCACATCATCCAGGCTAATGTCCCTCTTTAATATTGCATTAATTTCCTCTTTAACCAGCAGCGCCACCCCACCTCCTTTTCCTCTCTGTCTATCCTTCCTAAATGTTGAATACCCCTGGATGTTGAGTTCCCAGCCTTGGTCACCCTGGAGCCATGTCTCAGTGATGCCAATTATATCATATCCGTAACTGCTATCTGTGCCGTTAATTCGTCCATCTTATTCCGAATACTCCTCGCATTGAGGCACAGACCCTTCAGGCTTGCCTTTTTAACACACTTTGCCCCTTTAGAATTTTGCTAAAATGTGGCCGTTTTTGTTTTTTGCATTGGGTTTCTCTGCTCTCCACTTTTACTATTCTCCTTTCTATCTTTTGTTTCTGCCTCCATTTTATTTCCCTCTGTCTCCCTGCATAGGTTCCCATCCCCCTGCCATGTTAGTTTAACTGCTCCCCAACAGCACTAGCAAACACTCCCCCATGGATATTGGTTCCGGTCCTGCCCAGGTGCAGACCGTCTGGTTTGTACTGGTCCCACCTCCCCCAGAACTGGTTCCAATGTCCCAGGAATTTGAATCCCTCCCTTTTGCACCACTCCTCAAGCCACGTATTCATCTGAGCTATCCTGCCGTTCCTACTCTGACTAGCATGTGGCACTGGTAGCAATCCCGAGATTACTACTTTTGAGGTCCTACTTTTTAATTTAGCTCCTAGCTCCCTAAATTCATCTCGTAGGACCTCATCCCATGTTTTACCTATATCGTTGGTACCTATAAGTTACCTATATTGTTAGTTAAATTCAAATTACAACATTTATTAAAAAAGATTTATTCAACTGAACCATTCTTGTACAGTGTCTCACTCACTTCTGGAAAATGAGAGGCAATAATCATTGTAAGGGTTACATACATGGCCATACTAGGGTGAAATATAACTCTTGACTTTCAAACAAAGCGTTCATTTATGAACTGCTGACGTAGCAGTTTTGCAGTTGCTAAAGCATCACTAGGCTTCCTCTGTGGTATTGAGGGGATGGGGGCGGTGGTACGGGTTTATCACTGGGTTCCTCGACCTCATCCTCCTCGATATCCCTGTCTTCCTCTTTATCCTCTTCCTCCACCTCTCTCTCTTGAGGTGGTCCGGCAGTTCCAATTGACAATTCCTGTCCCCTCTTGACGGCTAGGTTGTGCAACACACCACAACGAACTGAGCAACCTGCTCAGGATGGTATTGCAGGCTACCTCCGGAGTGGTCCAGATATCAGAAGCATTGCTTCAGCACTCCAATTGTGTTTTCAATTATATTGTGTGTGGCTATATGCCTTTTGTTGTAGCGCTTCTCGGCTTCTGTCTGAGTCTTTCACAGTGGGGTCATGAGCCAGCTGGCAAGGCCATATCCTTTATCCCCCAGCATTCTTGTGGCTGACACTGAAGCAGGTCAGAGACAGTGCTCTCACACAAGATATACATGTCATGGATGCTCCCTGGAAATTTTGCATTTACTGCCATGATTGTTTGATTGTGGTTGGCAATAGAAACATAGAAACATAGAAAATAGGTGCAGGAGTAGGCCATTCGGCCCTTCGAGCCTGCACCGCCATTCAATAAGATCATGGCTGATCCTTCCCTCGGTACCCCTTTCCTGCTTTCTCTCCATACCCCTTGATCCCTTTAGCCATAAGGGCCATATCTAACTCCCTCTTGAATATATCCAATGAACTGGCATCAACAACTCTCTGCGGCAGGGAATTCCGCAGGTTAACAACTCTCGGAGTGAAGAAGTTTCTCCTCATCTCAGTCCTAAATGGCCTGCCCCTTATCCTAAGACTGTGTCCCCTGGTTCTGGACTTCCCCAACATTGGGAACATTCTTCCCGCATCTAACCTGTCCAGTCCCGTCAGAATCTTATATGTTTCTATGAGATCCCCTCTCATCCTTCTAAACTCCAGTGAATAAAGGCCCAGTTGATCCAGTCTCTCCTCATATGTCAGTCCAGCCATCCCTGGAATCAGTCTGGTGAACCTTCGCTGTACTCCCTCAATAGCAAGAACGTCCTTCCTCAGATTAGGAGACCAAAACTGAACACAATATTCCAGGTGAGGCCTCACCAAGGCCCTGTACAACTGCAGTAAGATTTCCCTGCTCCTATACTCAAATCCCCTAGCTATGAAGGCCAACCTACCATTTGCCTTCTTCACTGCCTGCTGTACCTGCATGCCAACTTTCAATGACTTTCAACTGTAGTTTCCTGCTTTTTGTTTGCCTGAGCTGCACATTCAGGAAGTAGAATCTCTTTCGGTTTCGGTACACCTCGGCTTCCATTAAAGGTGCCCGCAGGCCGAGGTGCATTCAGTCTATTGCACCCTGGATCTTGGGGAAGTTTGCTATTCTCGAAAAACCTAAAGTCCTCTCACTCTGTGCCTCCTTGGTCATTGGAAAGTTAATAAAAATCCATTCTGTGTGCGTACAGCGCATCAGTTACCTGTCGAATGCAACAATGTGTGGCATATTGAGATATTCTGCATATGTCACCAGCTGATGCCTGAAATGAAACAGATGCCGAGAAAGAAAGTGCCACAGTCAACTTCACCTCCACAGGCGTGCGTGCAGTGCTGATGGTGCTGGAAGAGGTGATGATCTCTTTTTGGAAGCGCAGCCTTCTAATGCACTGCGTATCAGTCAGGTGCAAGTACGAATAGTGCTCCCTGTATTTTTGTTAAGGGTAAGGTCTCCACCTCCTCAAGAGTCTGCGTCCTAATTGATTGGGCACATAGTGTTCTTCAACAAACCTTCTTCCAGTTCTATTCTGCATCATGTAAGTAGTCAGCAATATTGGCAGTGAAACTACAGGCCCCATTCCTTTAAAGTACTCAAACATGTTCAGATGTCCACAAAAGAATTATAATCAATTATCCACAATATATTCAAAATCAAAATCCCTTATTAATTACTCCAGAAGGCACTCAAAATCGCTAAAAATCACTCAAAAATAAATTGCAGCCTGCTGGCAACTTTACACAGTCTTTTCCCCCACAGAAATGTTTTTCCAAAATGGAGGCATAATGCTGGGACAAGGCATGGTAAGTATCTAAAAAATGGGCGGTACATATCCTCAGCGATAATGGGTGGTAGTGTGCGGTAAAAATAGACGAATTAGCGAATTTAGCGCTGGAGGGGAATTTTCTTGATTTTTTTGGGCGGGGAACGTGGCTGGTGATCTGCAGCAATGTCGGAGGTAATCGCAGGCTGAAATTATGCTGCCGATATTTGGGTCTACAACGGGCGGTAAACGGGTGGTACCTGTCGGTAATTGCATTTCTTGCAAAACCGGGTGGTAAACAGGTGGTAACTGGGTGGTAATCCGGCGGCCAGAATGGAAATTCTAGCCCACTCTAAGAATAAGACAGAAGCTGGGTACTCTGTGGTGTGTGACTCATTTCCTGACCCCCTACCATCTACAAAGCTCACGTCAGGAATGTGATGGAATACTCACCACACAGCTGGATGAGTGCAGCTGCAACAACACTCTAGAAGCTCAATACCATTCAGGACAGAATAGTTCACATGTCAGCAGGTTTAACATCCACCCCCTCCACCAATGTAGCTGCAGTATGAATGTTCTACACGTTACACCTCCCTACCTTACGACCTCTGCCACCAAGACAGACAAAAGCAACATTGTTGTGGGAACACCACCCCTCCAAGTCACGTGTCATTCTGACTTGGACATATTTTGGCACTCTTCATTATTGCTGGCACTCCTTACTAAACACTATTGTAGGAGCACCATTACCACATGACTGCAATGATTCAAGAAGAAGGCCCACCATATCCTTTTCAGGGCAACAAGGGATGGTCAATAAATGCAGCCTTGCCTGCATCTCGCATATCCTGAGAACAAATTTAAAAACTTCAGGAGAGGAGGTGGAAAAACTGGTCAAGGTGAAAGAGTTGAAATCATCACACATGGATACCCATTTTTTCCCATTAACATATGTGAGCCAAATTGCAACCATTGAATTGAATAAAGTAAACTGCAATGCAGAATAAGCAGAATCTGAATTTACCCTTTTTTTTGCAACCACCCAAGATAATTTGTTTACAGTTTTGGTGAAGGGTCCCACCCAAAACCTCTTTTCAGAGACTGATGGTCCTGCTGTCTATTTCCACCTTTTTCTTTCAATTTTGCAAGTATTTTTGATAGAATTGTTACTGATGCCATAACCTGTTTGAGACACCACAGGAAGCAGAGAAAGATCCTTTCACCTCAGGCTTACAATTAAGTTAACAGCAATAAACTGGATACTTGCTGCAGGGATCATGAATGTAACCGGCAAACGCAGGTGCAAGCCGATTATGTACGAATATAACATCCAGGCCCACCAGGTGGTGCTGCAACAACAGCAATCGTGTTATGTTGCGAACTTTTTTCTAATTTTCTCACCTCCCTCTACCAGGGAGACGGTTCCATGTCTGCTGGAAATTATCCGGCACATCACCCAAGTCGGCATTTTTTATGCATGAGCTTAGACAATGATTGTTGGCAGAAAATTCAACTACAAACTGAGTACTTGACTACTTTATTGTTGGTAGAAAATTCAACTACAAACTGAGATTTGACTACTCCAACGCACTCCTGGCTGGCCTCCCACATTCTACCCTACGTAAACTTGAGGTCATCCAAAACTTGGTTGCCCGAGTCCTAACTCGCACCAAGTCCCATTCACCCATCACCCCTGTGCTCGCTGACCTACATTGGCTGCCAGTTAAGAACATGAGAATATAAGAATTAGGAGCAGGAGTAGGCCATTCAGCCCCTCGAGCCTGCTCCAAAATTCAATGAGATCATGGCTGATCTTCTACCTCAACTCCACTTTCCTGCACTATCCCCATATCCTTTGATTCCCTTAATATCCAAAAATCTATCAATCTCTGTCTTGAATATATTTTAAGACTGAACCTGCACAGCCCTTTGGGGTAGAGAATTCCAAAGATTCACCACCCTCTGAGTGAAGAAGTTTCTCCTCATCTCAGTCTCATCATCTCTTC
Organism: Pristiophorus japonicus; assembly: GCF_044704955.1. NCBI lineage: Eukaryota > Metazoa > Chordata > Chondrichthyes > Pristiophoridae > Pristiophorus > Pristiophorus japonicus. The sequence goes on along the minus strand of NC_091978.1, from coordinate 90,056,003 downwards.
AATTTCAAAGTTGTCATCCTTGTTTACAAATCCCTTCATAGACTCGCCCCTGCCTATCTCTGTAATCTCCTTCAGCCTCACAACTCCCCGAGATATCTGCGCTCCTCAAATTCTGTGCTCTTGAGCATCCCTGATTATAATCGCTCAACCATTGGTGGCTGTGCCTTCAGCTGCCATGGCCTGAAGCTCTGGAATTCCCTCTTTAAACCTCTCCGCCTCTTTACCTCTCTTTTCTCCTTCAAGACGCTCCTTAAAACCTACCTCTTTCTGCCATAATTTCTTCTTATGTGGCTTGGTGTCAAATTTTTGTCTTATAACACTCTTGTGAAGTGCCTTGGGATGTTTTACTACATTAAAGGCACTATATAAATACAAGTTGTTGTTGTTGTACAAAGGGCCATCATAACCAAAACAGTTTCTATCATCATCCAAAATCTACACATGACTGCAAGCAGGCTTCTTTGGAAAATAATCACGTGTTAAAATATTCACTGATTTTTCCTCTCCCTGATACTCATTGTTCACCCAAGCTATCACCCATGACTGAGACTGGGCCTTGACCCTGGCTGCTTCTGGTCTTGACTCACTATGCCCAATGATAAACCTATCCTGGCCATTGGGAGCCAGCTTATTATATACCTTTTCGGAATAAGCAATTTCTTCGGGTAGTTTTTGAATACTAAGGAGCTGAAGGGGGTACTTACTTCATTTGGGCTGGCATGTTTTACATTTCCAGCGCACCGAGGTCCTTTCATTCAATTATGGGTGGTGTGCTTCTGGTGCAATTTGCCTCATGTGCTGGGAGCTTGGCTGCTTCTTCATTTGGGTGTTGTGCTGAGATGAACCAGGAGACTCCTAATTCTGGGGGGGCTGGAGGACAGATAGGACTGCAGTGACTCAAGATGAAGGCCCACGTCCGCTTTCTCAATAAATGTTGGCCTGGTCAGCAACGCCCACATCCTGAGAATGAAAACAAAACCCAAATTCAACATGGCACATCTTTCATCTAAACCTCACACTGCTCCCATTGATAGAGGCTGGCACCATGACACAATCCACCAATGCAAAAATGACATGCTGCATATTCTTGTTCTGTGTTTAGGGAAGCACAGTTGCCAACTGGCTCGCTCTGGTAGGCCTCAGGAAACAGTCAACGTTTCATTATTGTCTTCATGATTGCAGGCAAAGGAGTCTCGCAATAGAAGGGAGAGTATAAAAACTGGAGAGGGCCCCAAATCTGAAGCCACTGACATACCTGATAAAACCTACACTCTGCATAGTAAGCTGCCACTCGGTGTTCCCATTGGAGAAGGTCAGAGGGGAAGGAGTGTGGGCAGAAGTCCAGAAAATGGGACAGACACAGTCAAGGGTCCTGTCAACCACGGTGGAGGGGAATCCTCGGTTGAGGAAAAGGAAGACATATCGGAAGCACTGGTGTGGAAGGTTGCATCATCAGAGCAGATGTGACGAAGATGGAGAAACTGGGAGAATTGAAAAGAGTCCTTTCAGGAATCGAGGTAGAAGGAAGTGTAATCAAGATAGCAGTGGGAGTCACTGGGCTTATAGTAGACATTGGTTGACAGCCTATCCCCAGAAATGGAGATAGAGAAATTGCATCTGTTCTGTGCCCCTGGTTTTCCACGTTCTCTGTTTCTGGTACATGGCAGCATCATTTCAGCTCCTAGATAACTAAAGTTTATTAGTGTTAGTGATAGTGATGTAGCTTCTTTGATTGGTCATTTGCCTATCCATGTTAAGCAGATGTGAGCATTATGGCACTTTGTGATAACTATAATAACTATATTAGTAACAGTAAAAATCCTGATAGAGCACCTAACTTCACTGAGACAATGTTTATTACATGTAATCTAATGTAAGTATCATATCAGAACAGACATACCTAGTCCACAGAACAATACCATTCATGTCAAGGATGTATTGTTAGACATGCTTATTGTGCGTAGCTTGTTATATAACTGTTCAATTTATCGCTTCCCTATGATTTTTTTGTGTAATAAAAATATCACCTCTTGCTAACATTTCTATAGTTTTCTTGCTATGTGAGCTATGCCATCTAAATCTAAGTGACAAGAGTCATTGGCACTTACAAAAATCCCTGTAATGCAAGGGATTATCGCCTCTGTTCACTTCAAAGATGACACATGCTGAGTTCACCACGTGAGGTCAATCTGTAAATCTTACTTCCATTTCAGCGAGTTACAAATCCTGTAAAATGGGTATCTGTCCCACAAGGTAAATGATAAGTTATTGTAGGAAAAGTTGCAATTTTATATCAGATGTCAAATATCACAATGATGCAACAAACTGGAGCAGCAGTGCACTGTGACACAAGATTGAGGGATATATTGTGTGGCGGTCAGGGGCCCTTCTGTGCCTCCTGGCTCACAGTGGTTTGGGAACAGGTTATCTGCCTATTACTCTCTCCACTGCAGGTGGTGGGAGGATTGGGTAGAGCAGGAAGGGGGAATAAAATAGAGATTTCACACATCGTGTGTTAAGATGTATAAAACAGAAATGCATCCCACAGAAACATCTTGCATTTGTGGGCCAAGCAACCACTACACACTTTGAGACTGCTGTTATACAACAGACATTGGCCTGAGATACTGTGATGTGCAGTCAGCAAACTCAAGTTATACTATTTGTTGCATTGCATTGTTGTCACAATGGGTTCAATGTGACAATGAAGTACTGCATATGCATCCTTAGTCATGTGTAAAAGGCTCCACTTCCCTTGGGGCTATTTGCTAATTATTATGCTCATAATAAAGGATGAAACTGAGTACTGTATGCAATGAGTAAGTGTGACCTTAGCTCCTTTAATTAGACTCCAGAGGGCTAGTACAGCGTGGGAAGTCTTCTTATATACAGTGCTCCCAAGAGATGCTGGGATCCCTTGGGACTCCAACAGATAGGCCCACTGGTGGTGGTGTGATACAAGTTGCCAAGGGTTACATACATAACATCATTCCCTCGTAAAGTCAATAGTACACTTATTTACAGGGTGAGACGATCTGGGACTTTTCGCTCCCTTGTCAATCGTCTCGGTACAAATGCAGGTGTGGGTGAGTTGGTTGGTTCTTCACTGGGCTGCTGGGCAACTGGCCTTGCCGGGCTGCTGGGGATGGTGAGTTCGGCTTCGTGATCAACCAGGATGTCGGTTGCCAATTGTGTGTGTGTTGGAGGGTCGAAGTTGGTGATGTCCTCTTCGGGTTGCTCGTAGCTGTTAGTGAACCGCAATTTGGTTTGGTCCAAATGCTTTCTGCATGTTAATCAATTGGCCAATTTGACCTGAAACACCCTACTCCCTTCTTTGGCTATGACCGTACCAGCAAGCCATTTGGGACCATATCCATAATTGAGTACAAACACAGGGTAATTGACCTCAATATCACGTGTCAAGTTTGCGCGATCGTGGTACATGCTTTGTTGATGCCGCCTGTCCTCGACGTGATCATGGAGATCAGGGTGGACAAGAGAGATGATAGAGAATTCAAACAGGCTGCATTTAGACAGGCTGTGAAAATTCACAGACAACAAGTCAGAGATGCTACATGAGTGGTAGCATGTTGCATTAAGTCATCAATTAACTTGACATTTTAGGACCCTTGGGTAGCGAGCCAATTAAAAGGTTAAAAGACTATTAATTGAGCCAATAAGGTCAAAGAAGGCGAGTTCTTTTCTGTAAATTGATCCAGGTATAAGTACAGCCATTTTGACCATGTGGTCTCAGAAGGACAAAGACCTGGCTTAAAGCCAAGAGCTTGTTACTGCTGCCAAAAATAAAGTGACATTAAAACTACAATCGGAGTTCGTATTTCATTGGAAATTAAGAGATCTAACAAGAGAGCCTTGTTTTGAGTGCCCTTTTCATGAGCAGCTTGGCTGGGGGAACCCCGGTGAGCGAGTGGGGTCTGGTGCAGTAGCTGAGCAGGACTCGGGACAGTCGGGTCTGCAGGGAGCCTTCCGACACCCGTTTCAAGCTTTGCTTGATGGCTTGAACTGCCCGTTTTACCTGGCCGTTGGATGCGGGCTTGAACGGGGCCGATGTGACGTGCTTGATCCCATTGCGGGTCATGAATTCCTTGAATTCAGCGCTGGTGAAACACGGCCCATTGTCACTGACAAGGACATCAGGCAGGCCGTGTATGGCAAACATGGCTTGTAGGCTTTCGATGGTGGCAGTGGACGTGCTTACAGACATTATTACACATTTTGAATAAGCATCCACAACAACCAAGAACATTTTGCCTAGAAATGGGCCCGCAAAGTCAACGTGGATCCGAGACCACGGTTTGGAGGGCCACGACCACAAGCTTAGCGGTGTCTCTCTGGGTGCATTGCTCAGTTGAGAGCAATGGCACATGCATGACTCTAAATCTGAGTCGATGCCAGGCCACCACACGTGGGATCTGGCTATGGCTTTCATCATTACAATGCCTGGGTGGGTGCTGTGTAGGTCGCATATGAACATTTCTCTGCCTTTCTTGGGCAAGACCACGTGATTACTCCACAAAAGACAGTCTGCCTATAAGGACATTTTGTCTTTGCGCCTGTGGAATGGCTTAATCTCTTCCTGCATCTCCGCTGGGACACTGGACCAGCTCCCAGGGAGGACACCGTTTTTTTATCAGGGACAGTAAAGGATCCTGGCTGGTCCAGGTCCTGATCTGACGGGCTGTAATTGGTGACTTTCATTTTCGAATGCATCTATCACCATGAGCAAGTCTGCAGGCTGTGCCATTTCCACCCCGGTGATGGGCAATGGTAGCCGACTGAGAGCATCATCGCAGTTCTCTGTGCTCAGTCTGTGGTGGATTACATAGTTGTATGCTAACAGCCTGAGCGCCCATCTTTGGATGCGGGCAGAGGCATTGGTGTTAATCCCTTTGCTCTCTGAGAATAACGATATGAGTGGCTTAAGGTCAGTTTCTAGCTCAAACTTGAAACCAAATAAATACTGGTGCATTTTTTTCACCCCATAAACGCACGCCAAAGCTTCTTTTTCAATCATGATGTAGGCCCTTTCGGCCTTGGACAGACTCCTGGATGCATAGGCGACCGGTTGAAAAATCTCTGATTCATTAGCCTGTTGTAACACACACCCGACCCCGTATGACAACGCATCGCAAGCTAGCACTAATCATTTGCATGGGTTATACAGGACAAGCAGTTTGTTTGAACATAACAGATTTCTGGCTTTCTCAAAGACAGCCTCTTGTGAATTCCCCCTTATCCAGTCACCTCCCTTGAGCAGTAGCACATGTAGGGGTTCTAGCAAGGTGCTTAATCCGGGTAGGAAATTACCGAAATATTTGAGGAGTCCCAGGATCGACTGCAGCTCCGTCACATTCTGTGGTCTTGGCACGTTCTTGATGGCCTCCGTCTTGGCGTTGGTGAGTCTGATGCCGTCTGCTGCGATTCTTCTTCCCAAGAACTCGACCTCTGGTGCCAAGAAAACACACTTCGAGCGTTTCAACCTGAGCCCCACGTGATCTAGCCGACTTAAAACCTCTTCCAGATTCTTCAAGTGTTCGATGGTGTCCCGACCTGTGACCAGTATGTCGTCCTGGAAAACCACGGTGCGTATAACTGACTTTAGCAGGCTCTCCATGTTCCATTGGAAAATTGTCGCGGCCGAACGAATCCCGAACGGGCATCTGTTATAGGTGAACAGACCTTTGTGCGTGTTGATGCAGGTGAGGCCTTTCAAAGATTCCTCCAGCTCCTGTGTCATGTAGGCTGAGGTCAGGTCCAACTTGGTGAACGTCTTTCCTCCAGCCAGGGTCGCAAATATGTCGTCTGCCTTGGGTAGCGGTTACTGATCCTATAGCGAAAAACAGTTAATCATTACTTTATAGTCCCCACAAATTCTGACCGTGCCGTCACCTTTGAGTACCGGGACAATCGGACTAGCCCACTCGTTGAGTTCTACCGGCGCGATGATGCCTTCTCACTGCAGCTTGTCCAGCTCAATTTCCATTTTCTCTCGCATCATATATGGTACTGCCCTTGCCTTGTGGTAGATGGATCGTGTACCAGGAACCAAGTGGATCTGCACTTTCACCCCCAAGAAACTTCCAATGCCTGGCTCGAACAACGATGGGAATCTGCTCAGAACCTGGGCACATGAGGCGTCGTCGACGGACGAAAGCGCTCAGATGTCATCCCAGTTCCAGCGGATTTTTCCCAACCAGCTTCTGCTGAACAGTGTGGGGCCATCCCCTGGCGCGATCCATAGTGGGAGTTCGTGCACTGCTCCATCATGGGAGACTTTTACTTCTCCGCTGCCAATTACAGGGATCAACTCTTTGGTGTAAGTTCTTAGCTTGGTGTGAATGGGGCTGAGCTTGGGCCTGTGTGCCTTGTTACACCACAGCCTGTCGAAGGCCTTTTTGCTCATTATAGACTGACTCGCATCCGTGTCCAGTTCTATGGATATTGGAATTCCGTTCAGTTCAACTTTTAACATTATTGGTGGACATTTCGTGATGAAAGTATGTACCCTGTACACTTCTGCCTCCTTGATTCGAGTCTCTAGTTCAGCCTAATCCACCATAGATCGATCTTCCTCTGCAACGTGTTGATTTGCAGGGTTTGCAGGGTTTGCAGCTTGCCTGCACATTCGCTGGAGGTGTCCCATTGTTCTGCAGCCATTACACACATAGTGTTTGAAGCAGCATGGATGGACCCGATGATCACCTCCACAACGCCATAAGGTGTTAACTGCTTCGCATTAACAATTGATGGCGGACTCTGGGTCATCTGAGGTCATGCAGCAGCCAACGTGCTACGTTCTGCCATGTATATTCCTGCTTGAAAACGAAGTTACTTTGTGCACAGTACTAGCCGAAACCTCTTTATGCTATGAAATTTGTTTGGTGTTATCGCTGGTGGACATAAATGGCTATTGTTATGACTTTGCTCAGATTCGGTGTTTCAACAGTCAATTGTTTGCGAAGGATTACCTCATGGCCAATGCCAAGCACAAAAAAGTCTCTTAGCATTTGTTCAAGGAATCTATCGAATTCGCAATGTCCTGCAAGGCACCTGAGTTCGGTGACGTAGCACGCCACTTCCCAGCCCTCCGACCATTGACACGTGTAGAAGCGATACCTCGCCATCAAAATGCTTTCCTTCAGATTTAGATGCTCCCGGACCAGCGTACACAATTCTTCATAGGATTTGGTTGTTGGTTTGACCGGAGCTAGAAGATTTTCATGAGGCCATAGGTTGTTGTCCCACAAAGGGTAAGGAGGATCGCCCTTCATTCTCGTCCCCTTCCAGCTCATCGGCCATGAAGTATTGGTCGAGTCTCTCCACGAAGGCCTCTCAATCGTCCCCTTCTGAGAACTTCTCCAGGATATCAACAGCTCTTTGCATTTTCGCGCAGTTGTTTGTTACCTCGTCGCCAATTATTATGCTCTTAATAAAGGATGAAACTGAGTACTGTATGCAATGAGTAAGTGTAACAGCTCCTTTAATTAGACTCCAGAGTGCTGGTCCAGTGTAGGAGGCCTGCTTATATACAGTGCTCCCAAGGGATGTTGAGATCCCTTGGGACTCCAACAGGTAGGCCCTCTGGTGATGGTGTGATACGGGTTGCAAAGGGTTACATACATAACACTAATATTATGAGAAAGGGGATGGTACGACAAACAAAAGATTCCCAGATTTGATACTTAGGGGTCGAAATTCGGTCCCGCCGTTTTTGAGACAGTGTCACCGTCTGAATGAAGATTTTACCTCTAGGCGGCAGTTGCCACTACTAACCATTAAATTCAGTTTTGCCCCCTGAAGAGGGGATTGCAGCATTAAATCAAGTGTTGCACACTACTCTGGAGGCCGTAAACGGCGGTAAGTGGGGTGGCAAGTGAGACAGCAACATCCAGGCAGCAATGACCATTTGTAACTGCGCCACAGACATACTGCCGCTACCTGGATTCAATTGAGGCAGTGATTGGGCGCGGCACCGACTCGTCCGCATCTTCCCTTCCTCTTCTCTTCTTAGGCAGTCCTCCGGAGTCGAGGATGACGTGCTTCCACTCTAAAATTAGTTCTAAGGTGAGTGATGAGACCAATGCAGGATCTACAGTCTCTGTCACAGGTGGGGCAGACAGTGGTTGGAGGGAGGGGTGAATGGGGTGCTTGATTTGTCGTACGCTCCTTTCGCTGTTTGTACTTGACTTCCGCATGCTCCCAACGAAGAGACTCAAAGTCGAGCGTGGTCAATGCCTCGATGCTGGCGATGTTGGTCTGAGAGAGAACACTGCAGTTGGTGCGCCTATCCTGCCAATGAATTTGCAAGATTTTGCAGAAGCAGCATTAGTGGTACTTCTCCAGTGCTTTGAGGCACCTATTGTACTAGTCCATGTCTCTGGAGGGTGGGTATCACTATTGCTCTGCAGACTATGAGCTTGGTGCCGGGTTTGAGATCTGGGTCATTGAACACTTTTTTCCTCAGGTGGCCGAAGTCTGCACTGGCACACTGAAGGCGGTGTTGGACTTCATCATCGATGTCTGCCCTTGCTGATTGTAGGCTCCCGAAATATGGGAAGTGTTCCACATTGTTCAAGGTCTCATCGTGGATCTTGATAATCGGGGGGCAGTACTGTGTGGTGGGGGATGGCTGGTAGAGAACTGATGTTTAACGTAAGGCCCAGACACTCGTACGCTTCAGTGAAGGTGTCAACGATGGTTTGGAGTTCGGACTCTGAGTGTGCACAAACGCAAACGTCATCTGCATATTGTTATTCATTGACAGGTTGGAGCAACCTTGGATCTGGACTGGAGGCATCAGAGGTTGAATAATTTCCCGCTTGTCCTGTAGGTTAACTCCACTCCAGCAGGGAGCTTGTTAAGGTAAGATGAAACATTGCAGCGAGGAAGACAGACAAGTGTTGATGCGCTAACACAGTCTTTCTTAACTACGGTCTTCACTTGTATTGGGTCTGTGGTGGATCTGTTGGTAAGAATCACGGCTTGCATGTCATCGTGAAGCAGGCGGAGGGCCATAGATTCATAGAATCATAGAAGTTTACAGCACAGAAGGAGGCCATTTCGGCCCAACATGTTCATGCCGGCCAACAAGAGGCTATCCAGACTAATCCCACTTTCCAGCTCTTGGTCTGTAGCCCTGTAGGTTACGGTACTTTGGGCTCAATTTTGCCCAACCCCTTTTTTCGGCACTTACCTTAAGTGCGCCGGCTTTGCGCGCTGCAAACGGTGCCGGAAAAAAGTCGCCCCATTCTGGCTGCTCTTCAGAGTCCCCGCGTGGCCTGCATTGTGAAGTGGGGGGCGGAGCAACAGGCCAGTGCTGAAAAGTCTGCGCGCATGCTCCTGCCCTCCCAGCGTGTCCTGCGGGCTGTGAGCAGGACCCGAGACTCGCAGCCCCTATCCCCGGCCGAAGGGATGCCCCGATCTCGCCGCACCCTATGCCCGGCCGAGTGGCTTCCCACACCGGCCGGCTGGCCCGCTGAGTTCCCGGGCCGAGGTCGGACTTTAGTTTTATTTTTTATTCATTGATGCTTGTGCTTCAGAGTTTTGAACTGTCTGCAAGGTTTTTCAGAGCTGGCCACATACGCTGCCCTAAGTTGATTTGGAGTAAGTTTTAGCTGGCCAAAGTGGCATAAATGGCCAAAACTGGCGCAAGTGTCTGGGAACGTCCCCTTTTGAAAAGAAAACTGAACTAAAAAAAATCGTACCTAACTGACTTACTCTGGAGCAAATTTTGGGGGGAAAATGGCATTTTTAACTTACGCCAGAAAAAACAACTTACTCCAAAAAAATTGATGCAAGTCATGGCCAAAATTGGGCCCTTTAAGTGCACATCCAAGTACTTTTTAAATGTGATGAGTGTTTCTGCCTTTACCACCCTTTCAAGCAGTGAGTTCCAGACCACCAAAACTGTCTGGATGAAGAAATTTCCCCTCAAATCCCCTCTAAACCTTCTATCAATTACTTTAAATTTATGCCCCCTGGTTGTTGACCCCTCTGCTCAGGGAAATAGTCCCTTTCTATCCACTATATCTAGGCCCCTCATAATTTTATACACCTCAATGAGGTCTCCCCTCAGCCTCCTCTGTTCCAAGGAAAACAAACCCAGCCTATCCAATCTGTCCTCATAGCTAAGATTCTCCACTCCCGGCAACATCCTCATAAATCTCCTCTGTACCCTCTCCAGTGCAATCACATCCTTCCTGTAATGTGGTGACCAGAACTTCACACAGTACTCTAGCTGTGGCTTAACTTGTGTTTTATACAGTTCAAGCATAACTCCCCCGCTGTTGTATTCTATGCCTCGGCTAATAAAGGTAAGCATTCCGTATGCCTTTTTAACCACCTTATCTACCTTCAGGGATCTCTTTGTTCCTCTACAATTCTCAGTGTCCTATCATTTAATGTGTATTCCCTTTCCTTGTTAGCTCTTCCCAAATGCATTGCTTCACACTTCTCTGGATTGAATTCCTTTTGCCACTGTTCTGCCCAGTTGATTGATATCTTCCTGCAGTCTACCACTTTCTTCTTAATTATCAACCACACAGCCGATTTTAGTATAATTTGCAAAGTTCTTAATCATAACCCCTATATTCAAGTCGAGATCATTGATGTATACCACAAAAAGCAAGGGACCTAGTACTGAGCCCTGCAGAACCCCACTGGAAACAGCCTTCCAGTCACAAAAACACCCAATCGACCATTACCCTCTGCTTTCTACCTCTAAGCCAATTTTGGATCCAACTTGCCACTTTGCTTTGATCCTATGGGCTTTTATTTTCATGACCAGTCTGCCCTGTGAGACCTTATCAAAAGCCTTGTTAAAATCCATATACACTACATCAAATGCACTACCCTCATCGATCCTCCTTGTTACCTCCTCAAAAAATTCATTCAAGTTAGTCAGATACAAACTTCCCTTAACAATCTGTGCTGACTGTCCCTGATGAATCCGTGTCTTTCTAAGTGAATATTTATCCTGTCTTTCAGAATTGTTTCCAATAATTTTCCCACCACTGAGATTAGGCTGACTGACCTGTAATTCCATCCCTTTTTCCCTTCTTAAACAAAGGTACCACATTAGCAATCCTCCAGTCCTCTGGCACCACACCTGAAGCCAGAGAGGATTGGAAAATGATGGTCAGAGCCTCTGCTATTTTCTCTTTCAAGAACATAAGAACATAAGTAATAGGAGCAGGAGTAGACCATTTGGTCCCTCGAGTCTGCTCTGCCATTCAATAAGATCATGGCTGATCTGATCATAGACTCAGCTCCACTTCCCTACCCGCTCCCCATAACCCTTTACTCCCTTATTGCTCAAAAATCTGTCTATCTCTGCCTCCTCCACAGCTCTCTGGGGAAGAGAATTCCATAGATTTACAACCCTCTGAGAGAAGAAATTTCTCCTCATCTCAGTTTTAAATGGGTGGTCCCTTAACAGCCTGGGATACAATTCATCCGGGCCTGGGGACTTATCCACTTTCAAAGCTGCTAATTCCTTAATACCTCCTTTCTCATTATGTTTATTTAATCAAATATTTCACATTCTCCTCTCCGATAGCAATGTCTGCATCGGCCCTCTCTTTTGTGAAAGCAGACGCAAAGTATTCATTAAGAACCATACCCACATCTTCTGCCTCCACACACAGATTACCCTCATGGTCTCTAATAGGCCCTACTCTTTCTTTAGTTATCCTCTTGCTCGATATATTTATAAAACATTTTTGGGTTTTTCTTGATTTTGCTTGCCAATAATTTTTCATGTTCTCTCTTTGATTTCCTAATATCCTTTTTAATTTCACCCCTGCACTTTCTATACTCCTCTAGAGATTCTGCAGTATTTAGCTCTCCGTATGTCATCAGCCTCCCTTTTTTTCTTTATCCTACCCTGTATGTCTCTAGATATCCAGGATGCTCCAATCCCTCTACACTTCCATCCCCCACCAGGATGGCCTGAGGGCACTCCGCTTCTTCTTCGAGCAGAGGCCGAATCAGTCCCCATCCTCCACCACCCTCCTCCGCCTGGTTGAACATCTTCTCCCTTAACTCCACTTACTTCCTCCAAAGATGTTGCTATGGGAACCCGCATGGGTCCTAGATATGCCTGCCATTTCATGGGATATGTGGAGCATTCTTTGTTCTAGTCCCAATTGGGTCCCCTCCCTCACCTCTTTTTTCAGTACATTGATGACTGTATCGGTGCCGTTTCCTGCTTTCGCCCTGAACTTGAAAATTTCATTCACTTTACATCCAATTTCCACCCTTCCCTCACCTTCATATGGTTCATCTCCGACTCTTCCTTTCCTTTCCTCGACTTCTCCAACTTCATCTCTGGGGATAGGCTTTTGACCAGTATCCACTATAAGCCCACTGACTCCCACAGCTATCTGGACTGCACTTCCTCCCACCCTGCATCCTATAAGGACTCCATTCCATTCTCCCAGTTTCTCCGACTCCATCGCATCTGCTGTGATAACGCCACCTTTCACACTAGTGCCTCTGACATGTCTTCCTTTTTCCTCAACAGAGATTCCCCTCCGCCAAGTTTAACATGGCCCTCGACTGTGACTGTTCTATTTCCCTCATCTCTGCTCTCACCACTTCCCCTCCCTCTCAAAACCCTTGTCCTTACCTTTCACCCCACCAGTCTCCACGTTCAATGGATCATTTCCAACACCTCCACCTTGATCCCATCACCAATCATATCTTCTTCTCCCCTCCCCTCTCAGCTTTCCGAAGGGACCGCTCCCTCCGCGACACACTGGTCCATTCCGCAGTCACCCTCAGCACCCCCGCCCCTTCTCATGGTACCTTTCCGTGCAAGTGCAGGAGATGCAACACGTGCCCTTTTACTTCCTCCCTTCCCATTATCCACGGCCTCAACTACTCCTTTCAGGTGAAACAGCGATTTACTTGTACTTCTTTCAATTTAGTATACTGTAGTCGTTGCTCACGATGTGGTCTCCTCTACATTGGGGAGACCAAGCGTAGATTGGGTGACCGCTTTGCGGAACACCTTCGTTCAGTCCGCAAGTGTGACCCTGAGCTTCCGGTCGCCTTTCACATTAATTCTCCACTCCATTCCCACTCTGACCTCTCCGTCCTCGGTCTCCTACACTGTTCCAATGAAGCTCAACATACGCTCGAGGAACAGCACCTCATCTTTCATTTAGGCACTTTACAGCCTTCTGGACTCAACATCGAGTTCAAAAATTTCAGAGCGTAACCGCTGCCAATCGACCAGAAACGTTAACACTGCTACCTCTCCACAGATGCTGCCTGACCTGCTGAGATTTCCAGCATTTTCTGTTTTTATTCCAGAGGACTCTAGATTTGTTAGTCCCACCCTTTTTCTTTCAGGGCACATATTTGGTCTGAACCCTCTGGATCTCCTCCTTGAATGCCTCCACTGCTCTGACACTGATTTACCTTCAAGTGGATGTTTGCAGTCTCCTAAGGCTAAATCACATTTCAGCTTAGCAAAATTGGCTTTTCCCCAATTTGGAACTTTTATTCCTGGTCTATCCTTGTTCTTTTCCATAACTACCTTAAATCTAACTGAATTATGGGGCCCGAACTTGGTTAAAGCCAAGGCCCGCCCAAGTGCCGCCCTAAGGACCGCCGATGACCACCGAGAGACCGGACGGTACTTTGGCAGGAAGATTCCTCTGAAAGAGGTGGCAGTACCGCCCGACGGCAAAATAACGGCTTACTCCGTCAATCTAGGTGGCAGCGGGCGGGAGCTCCCAATCTCGGTGACAAATGCGATCCTCACCAACGTGCCGCTGAGGATTGAGTCGGGCCCAAGGAGGGGGTCAGACCCAAAAATAAAAATCTTTAAAAAAAACACTGGAGCTGCTTCAGGGGACCCCATACAGATGAATCGCTAGAAAAAATTTTTTTTTAAAGATGTTCACTAATCTTTTTTTGCAGATCTTCTTACTTACCGTCGGGGTTCGACCTGCCTCCACGCAGTGCTCCCTCCCTCTGCTGTCGATGGCTCCCGCCCGCACTAATATGGCAGCTCAGCAGGCGGGAGGTCACTTTTGTGACTTGGCCACCAGCGGCCGTCAGCGGCCGGTTCCCGGCGGTACTCCCCTCCCACCGGCTGCAGACCTGGAGGAATCTGTCACCGAGGGGAGAGCGGCGAAAAAACTCGGCGGCAGCCGGCAGCAGTGGGCGGTAAGGCCACCAATTTTGGGCCCATGGTCACTAGCACATAAATGCTCTCCCACTGATACCCCTTCCACCTTCATTCCCTAAAACTAAGCCCAGCTTCATTCCCTAAAACTAAGTCCAGAACTGCCCCCTCCCGTGTTGGGCTTGCTACATATTGGCTAAAAAAGTTCTCCTAAATGCATTTCAGGAATTTTGCACCCTCTATACCCAATTTTATCCCAGTTATTATCAGGGTAGTTGAAATCCCCTACTATTACTGCCTTATAGTTTTTGCACTTCTGAGAAATGTGCCTACATATTTGCTCTTCTTTCTCCCTCTCACTGTTTGGGGGTCTATAGTACACTTCCAGCAGTGTGATCACCCCTTTTTTGTTTTTCAGTTCAACCCATATGGCCTCGTTTGATGATCCCTCTAACATATCATCCCTCCTCACAGTTGGTATAGTTTCCTTTAATCACTACCTCGACCACACCCGCCCCCCCCACTCCCTTTTTACCCCTCTCTCTATCCCATCTGAAAACCCTGTAACCAGGAATGTTGAGCTGCTATACCTGCCCTTCTTTTAGCCATGTCTCTGTAATAGCTATAATATCATGCTCCCAAGTGTCTACCTGTGCTCTCAGCTCGTCTGCCTTATTCACTACACTCCTTGCATTGAAGTGTAGAATGGTGCCGAATTTTTGAGGACAACCGAATTGGAAAAGGACATTCTATAATCCCTTGTGGTTGACAGAGTCGAAGCCCTTTGTGAGGTCAAATAAACCCATGTACAGAGGTTAATGCTGCTCCCTACATTTTTCTTGGATTTGTCGCGTGGTGAAGATCATGTTCCAACGAACATGCCCCTGAGTGGGCGGAATCCGCATTGCGACTCTGGGAGGAGCACTTCAGGCATTGGGAGGAGATGATTGAGGAGGATTCTTGCGATGATTTTCTCTGCTGCAGACAGCAGGGGAACCCCTCTGTAATTACCGCAGTCGGACTTGTCCCCTTTCTTGAAGATGGTCACTTCCTATGCACTCACTCACAGGGTGAAGATGGCAGATGCAGCAGTAGCTCGCCAACGCGTTCACTGCTTCTCGGTGCCGCCGTCGATGCACTGCTTGATACCCTGGAGAGGCGTCAAGAACTAATGAGTGTGAAGGCTGAAAGGAGGCCACAGCCGCAGACATTGCGAAGGTTCTGGCGGGAAGTACCTGAAATAGTGTCAGCAAGTGAGCCCAGGACAGCAACCCAATGTCTCAAGAAGTGGAAGGACATAACGTGGGTGGTGAGGGCGAGTATCTTTAACATTAACCTGAGCATACCATGCTGTGAGCTTAATGTGCAGTCTCTCCTCAATGTGAATGTGTCTGACCCCATGTTCAACGTGGGTGAGACCAGATGCAAGATTCGCATTTGCAGCCTCATCCATTCCAAGGCCTTTCCAAAGGAATATAAGGTTATGGGGAGCAGGTAGGGAAGTGGAGCTGAGTCCATGATCAGATCAGCCAAGATCTTATTAAATGGCAGAGCAGCCTCGAGGGGCCAAATGACCTACTCCTGCTCCTATTTCTTATGTTCTTATGCGCTATTAACCTTCCTACACCATTGTGGAGACCAACACCTCATTTTGTATCCTCCTCAGTCTTCATATGCGTCCTCGCCCCCTCACTCAAGCATTGCCACAAGTACTCGCAGCTAATCGAAGTTACATCAACCTTTAAAGACTCTCATACACTAACATGTTCCGAACAATGTAAGGCACTTTGGACAGACCGATAGAAGGGCACTAACTCTGACATTCTCTTTAATCTTGCAGGCCAAGCTCGCCCACACTATAGAAGAGAGCAGATGCGGACTGGAGGAGGGGACTTAGCTGCGACCCCTAACTGCAGTGGAGGAGCGCGTCTCGGCCCTGACGGGTGCACAAGTGGCGGTGGGTCAGGCGATCCCCCTCGGGACAGTGATGGTATGTTAAATTTCTTTGCAGCCTCTAGCAGGCCACTTAGCCCTGACACTATAATCCTTCACCACTTTCCATGAGACTGGCATTTCCGAATCCGTTTCCCGCTCCTGGCCCCCTCCCCTGCAGTTAACCACTCTTCTCTGGCTTTGTGCTTGTGCTTTCAGATGCACCTCAGCCTTCCACTGCGGGTGATGGTGGAGAGGGGGAGGAACAGGCAGAGGAAACCTCTCTGCGATAGAGGATCCAGCGGCCTCAGAGAGCGGGGCCAGCAGCTTTTTGGGGGAAGGCATGGTCGGGGACAAGAAGGTGGGTGATGCTCCGGGACTCAGTGGCCTACAGCAAAGCCATGGGGGAGGGAAAACCAGGGGCCAGTTCCCTGGAGGGTGAGTGCACGCCTGAGTGATGCTCAGCAGCGCTCTGATGATGAGCTTGAATTAGAGGATGTCACAAGACAGTCATTGCAGATGTACAGCGATGTGTTGGGTGCATTGGCAAGGGTGCCCGAGAGTCTCGATGCACTAGCTGTGAGGCTGGAGGAGTCCGCCTCAACTGTTGCAGCCTGTGGAGACCATCGTTGGCAGATACCAATGGATGTTGGATGCGACAAGTGACTGTGGGTTCCCAGACATGGTGGCACGTGCTATGGCTGATGTGGCAGAAACCATTGAGCACCAGGCCAACGCTACAGTAGGCCTGCATACTATCATGTTGGCAGTGTGTGATGGCACCAATCAGTTCTGTGGTGTGCTGCAATCGCAGTCTGCCCTAATGTAGAGCAACTTGAATCCACGCAGGCACTGACTGCTGCCATCGTGTCTGGGGCTCCATCAGTTGAACGGGGACCTAAAGTTGCTGAAGCACAGCAGCAATCTGTGCTCACCCAGATTGCTCCAGATGCTGAGGCTCTGCCCCAGGAGAGTAGCAGCATGTTGGGCCTGTTGGAACATGATGTCCTTTATCAGGACGACATCATTCCGCCCTCTGCAATCCATCCAGCACAGAGTGTTACTGCCCAAGCTGAGGTGATGCAATCCGCAGCCGGGCCTTCGAGGGCCCAAGCTGGTGGGGAACTGGGGAACGTCCTGCTAGGCCATCAGCTGTGGCAGTGGTGCCAACATAGTGACCTTCTACCAGCCTTGCTACAAGCACTGAGGCCCCATTGAGGAGGAGCAGTAGGTGTAGGTGGGGGGAGAGGGAAGGGGTGGGAAAACACTCAAAAAGACCCGCTGAACATGATAGTGATATGATATGATAGTGGCCAGAGATGGTGACCTTGCTCGAATATGAACTCATGTAAATAGTTGCACTTCGATGAGCCACTAAAGAATTGTGTGATAGTGGCCAGAGATGCTGTCCTTGTTCGAATATGAACACAGGTAAATAGTTGCATGTGGATGTGGGTGAGAATGTTTCAAGGTGTCTTGTTTCCATTATTGTTTGCGGAGGATGATGGCATTCTTTTGTGTTTCTTTACAGCACACTATGGTTTTTGTTGTCAATAAAAAATTATTTTAATTTGTCACATTCTTGGTTTGCCATTTATATACATGGAGGCTTGGAGGGTAAGGCGTGATGTCTTCAGCAGATCACCAGGTGAATACGCTGGGCATTCGGCATATCTTGCATCATTCACTGGAATTGATGAGCAATGAGTCTCTGATGAGCAGCCCTTTTAATCGCAGCAGTGTCAGGCTGCCTCCTCCTTGGCTGAAGTTCCTCGTCTTCCTCCTCGTCGTCGTCGTCCTCCTGAGGTAGATCATGCATCCCTGGTGGTAATGGCTCGCCCATCATGATGGCCAGATTGTACAGTATGCAGCACACAATAGTGAAGATAAAGACTCTATCAGGTGAGTACTGAACTGCCCCTCCAGAGCAGTCAAGGCAGCGGAAACGCTGCTTCAGAACCCCAATAGTTGCTCGATAATGGTCCTGATTGTGATATGGCTGGTGTTGTAGCACTACTTGACAGGTGTGGTGGGATTGCAGAGGGGTGTCATCAGCCAGATGGCGAGACCATATTCTTTGTCACTGATGAGCCAGCCACACCCTTCATGTGGTGGCTGGAACAGTCGTGACACACTGCTCTCCCGCAGGATGAAGGCATCGTGGCAGCTCCCAGGATATCAGGCATTGACAGCGAGGATCACCTGCCTGTGATCACAGACCAACTGAACGTTGAAGGAGTGGTTGCCCTTTCGATTGCAAAATACCTCTCCATTTAAGGCGGGGCCCGCAATACCACATGCGTACAATCAAGGGTCCCCTGAACCATGGGGAAGCCCACTATCCTGGCGAAGCCACGGGAGCGCTAATCCTGGCTCTGTCTGGACATGCTGAACTTTATGTAGTCCATTCGTCGGCTGTAGAGAGCTTCGGTCACCTGGAAAATGCAACAATGAACAGCAAACTGCGAGAAGTTGCATATATCGCCTACCAGAGACTGGAAGGAGCTGGTAGCATAGAGGTTAAGGGAAACTGTAACTTTCACTGCCACTGACCGCGAGGTCTGTCTGCAGGACATGGCAGAGCTCGGTGACCACCTCCTTGCTTATGCACTGCTCCTTGGACATATTAAGGTAAGAATAATGTGCACGGTAAACCCTCTGTCTGTACGGCCTCCTGCCCCGAGGTCTGGGGCCTCTCCTCTGGTGTGGACCCACATTGGCCTGAAGCCGTCTCCGTAGCCGGCGTCTTTGACGTCTTGATCACAGGACGACGTGGTGTGCCATCACTGCCCCCATTAAGTTGCAGAAGGTAGCCGTGATATGCTAGTCGCCAATGGATCCACCCTGAAACCCACCAATGTTTGCAAAATGCTCATTGTGAAGCTGAGTAGTCGCAACACGCCAACAGCTACGCACTCTGCGAGGAGAGAACGCAGCACTGACCACGACCTCTGTGGTCCGGTTGCAACTGTCTTTAAATACCACCCCAGAATCTTTATCTCAACTTGTGAACGGCAACTTTTTGTGGCGTGTAAATGAGATGGCAAAAGTGACTTTGGTAAGACCGGCACCAAGGAGATGTTGTACGCATACTGACATCAGGATTTCCATGGCGGTAGTCAGTGAGGCGGCAATTCTTTGCATCCTTGAAAAAGCAGAACCGAATTTCCCATCAGGCGGCACCACTGCTTAATGCCGGCATCCAGCTGTTTACGCCCCCTTGCCGCCTCTCCCAGGCAGTATCAGCTGGCGGCAGCAACCGAATTTCGACCCCTTAGTCCGCGCTGACTTAGCTAATTGTAACCAGGTGGCACATGAGGTACTGGATTTGACCTCAGGACTGTGGAGGAAATTAAATCGTCCAGCATTTCTACTCCAGATCTCATTCCTTCCGGACGTTTTTATTTGTGGGCATCAGATGAAGACATAATTGGGCTTAGCTCAGATATTCTTTGTTTGCTTCCCCCATCAGACTCTACCTAATCCTCCCACTCCTGTGGTTCAAAGAGGAGTTAAAAGAAAGAAAAACTTGGGGGGCAAAATTGTCCCCCTCCTTAAGCTCCATTATTGCCTCGAAGAGGCGGTAATGGAGCGGATAGGCCTTACCGACCAGGGGCAGACTAAATTGCCTCCGGGCCGGGAGCGGCGGGAACGGGTTTCCATGCCACCCGTGCTGTTGCTCGTCGGGCACGCGCCTACACCCGCTTCCGACCAGCGGCAACCCCCTTTCCGACCCCCATGAGAAATTGCCCCACGGGAGTGGCGCTGCCGCTGGTCGGTGCCACTGACAGCTTTCCTCTGTGGGAAGCTGTGTGTGGCTGGGCGGCGCGTTCGCCCTTAAAGGGGAAGGCACGCTGCCGGCACATCCATTTTGTTTTAATTGTCGGGCTGACTCTGAGGTCGGCCCGAAAGTGGTGGCCACGGGTTCGGCTGGACCGCCAACAGGCAGCCTGGTACCTCCTCTTGGGTACCGGGTCGCTGGCCCAGCCAAATTCCTCCCCAGTGGCCCAATGGACCTAACTAAACCCCATGCAGAGTTCGCAGCAGCTCTTCCCTTTAACTGAAGGGGAGGGACATTGTGACGCGTCAATGCAACATGGCACATCGGCATCGCGCTGACGCTGATGACTCATTGGGACTGCCTCCCGGCTGCAAGGGAACCTCTGCCCCTCAACAATGCCCCAACCGGAAATGCAGGATAAAGACCTGAATATTGGCGCAAGATCTGCCCCATGGATTGGGTGTTATATACATAAACTTGTATATATTCTGTACAGCCACCAGAGGGCTTATCCCCTGGAGTCTCAAGGGAGCCCATAATCCCTTGGGAGCACAGGTATTTAAGGAGGCCTCACAGGTTGGAGAGGCACTCTGGAGACCTGCAATAAAAGACTAAGGTCACACTTTACTTTGAGCTCACAGTGTTCAGTCTGACTCTTTCTCCATACATAACAACTGGTGACGAGATACAGATAATGAACCCAAAGATGCAGAGAACAGTGGGCATCCTGGAGAAATTCTCAGAGGGAAATGATTGGGAAACCTTTGTGGAGCGACTCGACCAATACTTTATAGCCAACGAGCTGGATGGAGAAGAGAACGCTGCCAAACGAAGGGCGATTCTCCTCACCGTCTGTGGGGCACCAATGTATGGCCTCATGAAAAATCTGCATACTCCAGCGAAACCCACGGAGAAATCGTACAATGATTTGTGTACCCTGGTCTGGGAGCATTTGAACCCGAAGGAAATGTTCTGATGGCGAGGTACCGGTTCTACACCTACAAAAGATCTGAAGGCCAGGAAGTGGCGAGTTATGTCGCCGAGCTAAAACGCCTTAAAGGACATTGCGAATTTGAAGGACATTTGGAGCAGATGCTCAGAGATTTATTCGTACTTGGCATTGGCCACAAAACCATACTTCACAAACTTTTGACTATAGAGACCCCAACCTTGAGTAAGGCCATAGCAATAGCCCAGGCATTCATTGCCACCAGTGACAATACGAGCAAATCTCTCAGCACACAAGTGTTGCTAAAAGTACTGTGAACAAAGTGATGTTGTTTTCAAATCGCAATGTACAGGGCAGGTCACACTTGCCTGCAGCTGCACGTCTGCAGATGTCTCAGAGCCCACCATCAAGGGTGATGAATGCAAGGCCATTAACACCTTGTTGGCGCTGCGAGGGTGATCATCATTTCCATTCATGCCGCTTCAAAGGGTACGTTTGCAAGGGCTGTGGAACAATGGGACACCTCCAACGAGTGTGCAGGCGATCTGCAAATCTTGTTAAACCTGCAAACCACCATGTTGCAGAGGAGGACAAATCCACGGAGGATCACAACGAACCAGAGCCTCAGACCAAGGAGGCAGAGGTACATGGGGTGCACACATTCACCATAATGCTGAATGTTTAACTAAATGGACTCCCGGTGTCAACGGAGCTGGACACGGGCGCAAGCCAGTCCATCATGGGCAAAAAGACTTTTGATAAATTGTGGTGCAGCAAGTCCTCAAGGCCAGTCTTAACTCCAATTCGCACGAAACTAAGAACTTACACAAAAGAACTGATTCCTGTAATCGGCAGTGCTACCGTAAAGGTCTCCTACGATGGAGCGGTGCACAAGCTACCACTCTGGGTGGTACCGGGCGATGGTCGCACGCTACTCGGCAGGAGCTGGCTGGGAAAGATACGCTGGAACTGGGACGACGTCCAAATGCTATTGCCCGCTGACGACACTTCATGTGCCCATGTCTGAAACAAGTTTCCTTCGTTGTTCGAACTAGGCATTGGGAAATTCCAAGGAGCAAAAGTGCAGATCCACCGAAATTCTGGGAGCGCGACCCATTCATCACAAGGCGAGAGCAGTACTGTACATGATGAGAGAAAGGGTAGAGATCAAGCTAGACCGGCTGCAAAGAGAGATTATCATTTCACCGATCAAGTTCAAAGAGTGGGCCAGTCCTATTGTCCCAGTCCTCAAGGGAGACGGCACCATCAGAATCTGTGACGATTATAATGCAACTATCAATCGTTTCTCCCTGCAGGACCAATACCCACTACCAAAGACCGATGACCTCTTTGCAACACTGGTGGGAGGAAAGACGTTCATGAAGCTGGATTTGACTTCAGCCTACATGGCACAGGAACTGGAGGAATCATCGAAGGGCCTCACCTGCATCAACACGCAAAGGTCTTTTCATTTATAACAGATGCCCATTTGGAATTCGATCAGCGGTGGCGATATTCTAGAAAAACATGGAATGCTTACTGAAGTCGGTCCCGCGCACCGTGGTCTTCCAGGACAACATCTTGGTTACAGGTCGGGACACAGTCGAGCATCTGCAGAACCTGGAGTAGATTCTTAGTCGACTCAACTGCATGGGGCTCAGGTTAAAATGCTCGAAGTGCTTTTTCCTGGTGCCTGAAGTGAAGTTCTTGGGGAGGAGGATTGCGGCGGACGGCATCAGGCCCACCGATTCGAAGATGGAGGCAATCGAGAACGCACCGAGGCCACAGAACGTGACGGAGCTGCGGTCATTTCTAGGACTCCTGAACTACTTTGGTAACTTCTTACCGGGTCTCAGCACACTGTTAGAACCACTGCACATCTTACTGCATAAAGGGGATGAATGGGCATGGGGCAAAAGCCAAGAAAATGCCTTTGTAAAAGCGAGAAAATTGTTATGCTCAAACAAATTGCTTGTGTTGTATGATCCATGTAAGTGTTTGGTACTAGCATGTGTTGCGTCGTCATATGGCGTCGGGTATGTATTGCAACAAGCTTATGATTTTGGGAAACTGCAACTGGTTGCTTATGCATCCAGGAGTCTGTCTAAGGCTGAGAGAGCCTACAGCATGATTGAAAAAGAAGCGTTAGCGTGTGTCTATGGGGTAAAGAAAATGCATCAATATCTGTTTGGGCTAAAATTCTAATTGGAAACTGACCATAAGCCACTCATATCCCTGTTTTCCGAGAGTAAGGGCATAAATACTAATGCATCGGCCCGCATCCAGAGATGGGCGCTCACGTTGTCCGCATACAACTATGCCATCTGCCACAAGCCAGGCACAGAAAACTGTGTCGATGCTCTCAGTAGGCTGCCATTGCCCATCACGGGGGTGGAAATGGCGAAGCCTGCAGATTGAGCCATGGCTATGGAAGCACATAAGAGTGAGCCATCACCTGTCACTGTCCGGCAGATCAAAACCTGGACAAGCCAGGATCCCTTATTGTCCCTAGTCAAAAATTGTGTGCTTCACGGGAGCTGGTCCAGTGTCCCAGTGGAAATGCAGGAAGAGAAAAAGCCGTTCCAGCAGCACAAAGATGAAATGTCTATACAGGCAGGCAGCCTCCTGTGGGGCAATCGAGTAGTGGTCCCCAAGAAGGGCAGAGACATCTTCATCATTGACCTCCACAGTATCCACCCAGGCATCGTAATGATGAAAGCAATAGCCAGATCCCAAGTGTGGTGGCCTGGTATAGATGCGGACTTACAGTCTTGCATGCACAGATGTAATACATGCTCGCAGTTAAGCAATGCACTCAGGGAGGCGCCGCTAAGTTTATGGTCTTGGCCCTCCAAACTGTGGTCTAGGGTACATGTCGACTCTGCAGGCCCGTTCTTGGGTAAAATGTTCCTTGTGGTTGTAGATGCGTACTCCAAATGGATCGAATGTGAGATCATGTCGGCTAGCATGTCCGCTGCCACTACTGAAAGTCTGCGCGCCATGTTTGCCACACACGGCCTACCCGATGTCCTGGTGAGCGACAACGGGCCATGTTTTACCAGTGCTGAGTTCAAAGAATTCATGACCCGTAACGGGATCAAACATGTCACATCTGCCCCGTTTAAACCTGCGTCCAATGGTCAGGCAGAGAGAGCAGTGCAAACCATCAAGCAGGGCTTGAAGAGGGTAACTGAAGGCTCACTGCAGACTCGCCTATCCCAACTCCTGGTTAGCTACTGCACGAGACTCCACTCACGCACTGGGATCCCACCTACTGAACTGCTCATGAAAAGAGCACTTAAGGCAAGGCTCTCATTAGTTCACCCTGATCTACATGAACGGGGGGGCAGTGCGGGGGGCGTCAGGAGGAAGAAGAATGGAAGAGCTATAGTGGTAGGGGATTCGATAGTCAGGGGAGCAGACAGGCCATTTCTGCGGCCGCAGACATGACTCCAGGATGGTATGTTGCCTCCCTGGTGCTAGGGTCAAGGATGTCACTGAGCAGCTGCAGGGCATTCTGGGGGTAGAGGGTGGTCCTCATCGGTACCAATGACATAGGTAGGAAGAGGGATGAAGTCCTGAAGGCAGAGTTTAGGGAGCTAGGAGAGAGAGTAAAAAGCAGGACCTCAAAGGTAGTAATCTCCGGATTACTCCCAGTGCCAAGAACTAGTGAGTACAGAAATAGGAGGATAGAGCAGATGAATACGTGGCTGGAGAGATGGTGCAGGCGGGAGGCACTGGGATCGCTTAGTTTCCTGAGGCACTGGGATCGCTTCTGGGGGAGGTGGGACCTGTACAAGCCAGACGGTTGCACCTCAACAGAGCCGGGACCAATATCCTCGCGGGGGGCTTTTTCTAGTGCTGTTGGGGAGGGTTAAACTAGCTTGGCAGGGGGCTGGGAACCTGAAAAAAGATTCAATAGGGAGAGAAGTAAAGCTGGAATTCGAAAGCAAAAATAAAGAAAGTGAGTTGAAGGAGAGAGGAAACAAGCGGGTAAAAAGGATAAAAAAACAAATTTAAAGCCACTTTGTCTAAATGCACGTAGCATTTGTAACAAAATACATGAGTTGATAGCACAAATTGAGACAAATGAGTATGATCTGATAGCCATTACAGAGACGTGGTTGCAAGATGACCAGGATAGGGAATTAAATATTCAGGGGTATTTGAAAATCTGGAAGGACAGACAGAAAGGAAAAGAAGTTGGGTTAACTCTATCGATAAGGGATGGAATCACTGCAATAGTGAGAAACGATATTGGCTCAAATGATCAGGATGTTGAAACAGTTTGGGTGGAGATAAGGAATAACAAAGTCACTGGTGGGTATAATCTATAGGCCCCCTAACAGTAGCAACTCTGTTGGTCGGAATAAACCAGAAAATAGTGGGGGCTTGTAAAAAGGAACAGCAATAATCATGGGTGATTTTAACCTCCATATTGATTAGGGTAGCCTTGAGGAAGAGCTCATAGAGTGCATAAAGGATGGATTCCTTGAGCAGTATGTAATGGAACCAACCAGGGGGCAGGCTATCTTAGATCTGATCCTGTATAATGAGACAGGATTAATAAACAATCTCCTGGTAAGGGATCCCCTTGGAATAAGTGATCATAGCATGATTGAATATCAAATTCAGATGGAGGGTGAGAAAGTTGGATCTCTAACCAGCGTACTAAGCTTAAATAATGGAGACTATGAAGGTATGAGGGCCGAGTTGGCTAAAGTGGACTGGGAAAATAGATTAAAGTGTAGGACGGTTGATGATCAATGATGTACATTTAAGGAGACATTTCACAACTCTCAAGAAAAATATATTCCAGTGAGCAGGAAAGGCCTTTAGAGAAAAGATAGCCATCCATGGCTAACTAAAGAAATAAAGGACAATATCCAATTAAAAGGGCATACAATGTGGCCAAAACTAGTGGGAGGACAGAAGAGTGGGAACATTTAAAAGCCAACAAAGAATGACTAAAAAAATGATTAAGAAAGGGAAGATAGACTATGAGAGTAAACTACCACGAAATATAAAAACAGATAGCAAGAAACATAGACACATAGAAAATAGGTGCAGGAGTAGGCCATTCGGCCCTTCGAGCCTGCACCACCATTCAATAAGATCATGGCTGATCGTTCCCTCAGTACCCCTTTCCCGCTTTCTCTCCATACCTCTTGATCCCCTTAGCCGTGAGGACCATATCTAACTCCCTCTTGAATATATCCAATGAACTGGCATCAACAACTCTCTGCGGCAGGGAATTCCACAGGTTAACAACTCTGAGTGAAGAGGTTTCTCCTCATCTCAGTCCTAAATGGCCTACCCCTTATCCTAAGACTGTGTCCCATGGTTCTGGACTTCCCCAACATCGGCAACAATCTTCCCGCATCTAACCTGTCCCGTCCCGTCAGAATCTTGTACGTTTCTATGAGATCCCCTCTCATCCTTCTAAACTCCAATGTATAAAGACCCAGTTGATCCAGTCTCTCCTCATATGTCAGTCCAGCCATCCCGGGAATCAGTCTGGTGAACCTTCGTTGCAATCCCTCAACAGCAAGAAAGTCCTTCTTCAGATTAGGAGACCAAAACTGAACACAATATTGCCTAGCTATGAAGGTCAACATACCATTTGCCTTCTTTACCGCCTGCTGTATCTGTATGCCAACTTTCAATGACTGATGAGCCATGACACCCAGGTCTCGTTGCACCTCCCCTTTTCCTAATCTGCCACCATTCAGATAATATTCTGTCTTCATGTTTTTGCCCCCAAAGTGGATAATGTCACATTTATCCACAATATACTGCATCTGCCATGCATTTGCCCACTCACCTAACCTGTCCAAGTCACCCTGCAGCCTCTTAGCGTCCCCCTCACCGCTCACCCCGCCACCCAGTTTATTGTCATCTGAAAACTTGGAGATATTACACTCAATTCCTTTATCCAAATCATTGATGTATATCATAAAGAGCTGGGGTCCCAGCACTGACCCCTGCGGCACTCCACTAGTCACTGCCTGCCATTCTGAAAAGGACCCGTTTATCCTGACTCTCTGCTTCCTGTCTGCCAACCAGCTCTCTAAGCAAGTCAGTATATTACCCCCAATACCATGTGCTTTGATTTGCACACCAATCTCTTGTGTGGGACCTTGTCAAAAGCCTTTTGAAAGTCCAAATACACCACATCCACTGATTTTCCCTTGTCCACTCTATTAGTTACATCGTCAAAAAATTCCAGAAGATTTATCAAGCATGATTTCCCCTTCATAAATCCATGCTGACTTGGACCAATCCTGTCACTGCTTTCCAAATGCGCTGCTATTTCATCCTTAATAATTGATTCCAACATTTTCCCCACTACTGATGTCAGGCTAATCGGTCTATAATTACCCGCTTTCTCTCTCCCTCCCTTTGTAAAATGTGGTGTTACATTAGCTACCCTCCATTCCATAAGAACTAATCCAGAGTCGATAGACTGTTGGAAAATGATCACCAATGCATCCACTATTTCTAGGGCCACTTCCTTAAGTACTCTGGGATGCAGACTATCAGGCCCCGGGGATTTATCGGCCTTCAATCGCATCAATTTCCCTAACACAATTTCCCACCTAATAAGGATATCCTCCAGTTCCTCCTTCTCACTAGACCCTTGGTCCCCTAGTACTTCCGGAAGGTTATTTGTGTCTTCCTTCGTGAAGACAGAACCAAAGTATTTGTTCAATTGGTCTGCCATTTCTTTGTTCCCCATTATAAATTCACCTGAATCCAACTGCAAGGGACCTACGTTTGTCTTCACTAATCTTTTTCTCTTCACATATCTTTAGAAGCTTTTGCAATCTGTTTGTATGTTCCCGGCAAGCTTCCTCTCATACTCTATTTTCCCCCTCTTAATTAAACCCTTTCTCCTCCTCTGCTGAATTCTGAATTTCTCCCAGTCCTCCGGTTTGCTGCTTTTTCTGGCCAATTTATATCCCTCTTCCTTGGATTTAACACTATCCTTAATTTCCCTTGTTAGCCACAGTTGAGCCACCTTCCCCGTTTTATAAGAGTTTCTATAGGTATCTAAAAAGGAAAAGCGTGGCTAGAGTAAATGTTGGTTCCTTAGAGGATGAGACCGGGGAATTAGTAATGGGGAATATGGAGATGGCAGAAACTTTGAACAAATATTTTGTGTCAGTCTTTACGATAGAGGACACTAGTAATATTCCAACAGTGGATAGTCAAGGAGCTATAAGTGGGGAGGAACTTAGCGCAATCACAATCACTATGGAGGTGGTACTCAGTAAGATAATGGACTAAAGGTGGATAAATCCCCTGGACCTGATGCATTCCATCCTAGGTTCTTAAGAAAAGTAGTGGCAGGGATATTGGATGCATTGGTTGTAATCTACCAAAATTCCCTGCATTCTGGGGAGGTCCCAGCAGATTAGAAAACTGCAAATGTAACGCCCCTATTTAAAAAAAGAGGCAGACAAAAAGCAGGAAACTATAGTCCAGTTAGCCTAACATCTGTGGTTGGGAATATGTTGGAGTCTATTATTAAAGAAGCAGTAGCAGGACATTTAGAAAAGCAAAATTCGGTCAGGCAGAGTCAGCATGGATTTATGAAGGGGAAGTCATGTTTGACAAAATTGCTGGAATTCTTTGAGGATGTAACGAACAGGGTGGATAAAGGGGAACCAGTGGATGTGGTGTATTTGGACTTCCAGAAGGCATTTGACAAGATGCCACATAAAAGGTTACTGCACAAGATAAAAGTTCACGGGGTTGGGGGTAATATATTAGCATGGATAGAGGATTGGCAAACGAACGGAAAACAGAGAGTAGAGATAAATGGTTCATTCTTGGGTTAGCAATCAGTAACCAGTGGGGTGCCGCAGGGATCAGTGCTGGGACCCCAACTATTTACAATCTATATTAATGACTTGGGGGAAGGGACTGAGTGTAACGTAGCCAAGTTTGCCGATGATACAAAGATGGAAGGAAAAGGAATGTGTGAGGAGAACACAAAAAATCTGCAAAAGGACATAGGCAGGCGAAGTGAGTGGGCAAAAATTTGGCAGATGGAGTATAATGCTGTAAAGTGTGGCGGGAAAAATCAAAGAGCAAGTTATTATTTAAATGGAGAAAGATTGTAAAGTGCTGCAGTACAGCAGGACCTGGGGGTACTTGTGCATGAAATGCAAACGGTTAGTATGCAAGGACAGCAAGTGATCAGGAAGCCCAATGGAATCTTGGCCTTTATTGCAAAGGGAATGGAGTATAAAAGCAGGGAAGTCTTACTGCAGTTGTACATGGTATTGGTGAGACCACACCTGGAATACTGTGTGCAGTTTAGGTTTCCATATTTACGAAAGGATATACTTGCTTTGGAGGCAGTTCAGAGAAGGTTCACAAGGTTGATTCTAGAGATGAGGGGGTTGACTTATGAGGAAAAGTTGAGTAGGTTGGGCCTCTACTCATTGGAATTCAGAAGAATGAAAGGTGATCTTATCGAAACATATAAGATTATGAGGGGGCTTGACAAGGTGGATGCAGAGAGGATGTTTCCACTGATAGGAGAGATTAGAACTAGAGGGCAAAATCTTAGAATAAGGGGCCACCAATTTAAAACTGAGATGAAGAGAAATTTCTTCTCTCAGAGGATTGTGGATCTGTGGAATTCGCTACCTCAGAGAGCTGTGGAAGCTGGGACATTGAATAAATTTAAGACAGAAATAGACAGTTTTTGAAACGATAAGGGGATAAGGGGTTATGGGGAGTGGGCGGGGAAGTGGAGCTGAGTCCATGATCGGATCAGCCAAGATCGTATTAAATGGCGGAGCAGGCTCGAGGGGCTGTATGGCCTACTCCTGCTCCTATTTCTTATGTTCTTATAAATGCTATTTTTTTTTTGTCTTTCTCATGTGATGAAACCTCTTGAAATATGGTCCAACCAGAATCGCCAACCACATTTGCATCGATGCGCACCCGAGATGACTTTGCATCAAGATGAAAATGGTAATATAATGCAGCTGAATGCTTTCATTTTCCTTAAGATCTTTTTAAAAGGAGTACTGGAGCATTTTTACTTTACTTCCAATTTTCTCCCCCTTTCTCTTCCTTCAAAAGTGTTAACTCCTTGCTGGGTTCCACTTCCCCAGGTGTTGGCAGTCAACATATACTTTGCACAACTGGCTATATTTCCAAAATAAATGTCAGCAGGTACTTGACCAAGGAAGGCATCAGAGCTAAGTCTGATCCAGCTTGAACTGGAGTGGGTCGGCGGTGGGGCCTAGGGGGGGGGCGAGGGGCGGGGGGGCAGCGGTGAGGGGAGAGAACATTATCGGTTTGAACAAGTTTGTTGTGTTGGAGAAGAATGCCAAATTAAATGGGGTGTGGGGTGAAAGAAGAATATCAGATTGAATTGGGAGAGCTGGCGGATGAGCGTGTTCCTATGAACCAGTGCTCGAGGGGAGAACGTATCATTAGATACGTGCGGGGGGGTGGGGGGGGGGGTGGTGAGGGTGCGGATATGGAAGAGT
Organism: Pristiophorus japonicus; assembly: GCF_044704955.1. Classification (NCBI taxonomy): domain Eukaryota; kingdom Metazoa; phylum Chordata; class Chondrichthyes; family Pristiophoridae; genus Pristiophorus; species Pristiophorus japonicus. The sequence goes on along the minus strand of NC_091978.1, from coordinate 90,025,668 downwards.
GACTAATAAAGTAGCATTTGGGGAAGCAAAGGACTGGTTGGCAAGATGAAACCCTAAAAGTCACTTTTTCTTCTTCTTTGGATTAGAAATCTATCAATTATGAAGTATGAAATTGTTTAAAATTAACCATTATAATGTAGGAATTCAAAATCTTTCAGTCAACAGGTTCCCAAACCACACAGGAAGGCAAAAGCTGGCACATGTGTCTTTTGGGGGAGGAGGGGAGACTCACATTTGGAAGGAGTGTCTACAGTTTTGCCTCAAATAATAGATTATTTGCTGCTACTGGGGGAAACTAGTTTTAAAATATGAAGAAAATAATGAATTCCCAAATGTCACTTTCCAGATGGAAAACAATACAATCCTCATGCTTGTTGTAGATTCCAAAATATTGGGAAATACACCCAATAAAGATTTAAAACGTAAAACTTTACTGGGTGACCTTTCCCAGATACATCTAAAAAATAAACTTTATACCGTCAACATTTTTATTTACTCCCGAGGCTTTTATGTACTCATGTTCCCTCTGCACGCCTCCCGCCCCACAAATTCTGAGTAAAGCAATGTTGGGCCTGCCTACAGCTTAAGATGCAAAACCCATGTAACTACTGGCTTTCACTTGTCATGGGCTTAAAATCGAGGCTGTCCTTGAGTTCCCAGCTTATTTGGAGCTGTGTCCATCTTTATGAAGCTACTAGTCAGCATATGCTAGTTTTCTAGGTTAACATTCGTAGGTAACCTTAACCCATTTGTGTAACATTTTAAGTGCAAATAAAACATTTCATATGAGCGCATTAAGCATTTATGAGCTAACATCATCAACTGTAGTTTCTAAGCTTAAGGCTTTAACTCTAAACTTTCACCTTCTTTTCAAAATTTTGCTGCAAAAATTTACCGATGGCCTGAATCAAAATAACCACTTGCCTGTTGGTTGAAAGCAATGGTTACATTGTTCAAAGGAAATATTGAAATAAATTGCCAACGGAGTGTTCTGGAGCTGCTGTATATAACAGCAATGGGATTTCCACTCTTTCAAGTAGGGCTTACATAGTGATTTTATTTTGATTGGAACAGTCAGTAAAGCAGTGTGAAGTAAACAAGGAACTTGCTTTTGGAATTAGTTCTGCCAGCAGGAAGCCAGAAAATCCAAACACTGCAAAATAAACAAGGGATTTGCAAGCACTCCACAGGAAGCAGTGGACCCTTTTTCCAGAATATTTTTAAATAACCAATGAATGAATCTACTACAACACACTGACCGAACTGTTCTAGAAAGTTGTTTTCTAGTGTTGCTGTTTTATGGACAGGAAAGAGTTATAAAGCTGGTTATGGTGAGATAATGCGCACACATTTGGCATTTGTATTTTTCTGAAGTTGCCTCAGTAGGTGTGAACCAACTCCCCAAGGAGCTGTGAAGACATTGATAAATGTTCCATGCAAATAACTTTGCACCTTCTATGTCCTACCCAGTAACCCACACGTGTAGAACAGGAGGTTTAAACTTGAAAGAACAAATGTGCAGTTTCTAGGCTTGCAAGTTTGGTGAAAGCCTGGAGAGAGACCAAAATCTGCAGAGTAAATCAAACCATCTTGGGAGTAAATACATCAATATCAACTATGGTTCAGTTAGTGACACCCTTGCCTCTGAGAGAGAAGGTTGTGGGTTCAAGTCCCACTCCAGAGACTTGAGCACAAAAATCTAGACTGATGCTTCAGTGCAATACTGAGGGAGTGAACGGCGCTATATAAATGCAAGTCTTTCTTTTCTGTTCTTTACATCCATGAATATGTTTCACATTTACAGCTGTTGGAATTGGAATGTCCCACTTTGGACCTAAAAAGGATAGAACAGAATACTTTCTCAATGTGAAAAGCTAGAAACAGTGGAGGTCCAAAGAGACTTGGGAGTCCAGGTGCATAGATTATTAAAATGTCACGGTCAGCTACTGAAAATAATTGAAAATGCTCATGGAATGTTGGCTTTTATATCTAGAAGACTAGATTACAAGGGAGTAGAAACTATGCTACAGCTGTACAAAACTCTGGTTAGACCACACCTGGGGTACTGTGAACAGTTTTGGGCACCACACCTTAGGATCTATTGGCCTTGGAGGGAATGCAGCATAGATTTACCAGAATGATACCTGGGGGCCGAAATTCAGGATCTCAAAGAGACCCGTTAATGCCCGTTTGCGGCAGCCATTCTTAAGAATGGAATGGCCGCCGCTTTGGGGTCAACTGGCCGACCCGACCTAAATTCAGGTCGGGGATTTTCGGCCAGCACCCCATCCCACTCAAGTGGTTGCACTGGCAATTTTGATCAATAAAAATACTTACCTCCCGATATTCAGCTGAACTCGCCGATCCCCCACTGCACGGTGTCCCCGGCAAGTTTTTCTGCCGTGCATCATCTCCACAGCAGCGCAGCAGTCCTTAAAGGGGAGGGCCCACTGCCGTGGCCGCAATGGAAAAATTTTTGCCGGCCGACTTGCAGATCGGCCGGCCAAATACTGCCCCGGGTTCGGCTGGGACGCCAACGTGCAGCCTGGCACCCCCTCTTGGGGGGGCCCGGCTGAAACCTTCCCTGGTGGCCCAGTGGCCAAAGATAAAAAATGATAGAATCTCTCCCCTTTAATGGAAGGGAGAGTGCGTGGTGACGCACATGTGCTTTGACGTGACCACGACTTCACCGGCAGAGGCCCTGTCCGACCTATTTTCAGCCAGTCAGCCTGGCTTTCAGTCTAAGGACTGCAGCCCTTCTGAAACATTTCCTGTGGGACTTTGAAAAAATGTCAAAGTCCTGAAAATGGCTCTACCTACCGTACCAAGGATTCCAGCGTACCTAAATTTCGACCCCCTGGACTCCAAGGGTTAATTTACGAGGAGAGATTGCACAAATTTGCATTTCTTGGAATTTAGAAGGTTAGGGGGTGATTTGATCGAAGTTTTCAAGATATTAAGGGGAACTGGTAGCGTAGATAGAGAGAAACTATTTCTGCTAGTTGGGGAGTCAGGGGACATAGCCTAAACTACCAATTTGCATAAGGAATAAGGTTGAGGGGTGGAGTATAAAAATGTTCTTCCATATTTAGGGCTACAATTTACAACAGAAACTTTACACAGAGATACAAACATCTTCATGAAGGGAATTAAAATAACATTTCTAAAATTGGATTTATGACATTATTCCATAAAGTATTAAGAAAAGTAACCAAAAGCTCATTGTTATAAGATACTGCACGTCAGACTGGAATCATGTCACTTGCATATAGGTATGAAAAGGGTGGAGGGTGGAGGGCTGGGGAAGGACAAACAGAAAACAGCAAAGGAGCCAGACTTGGAGACTCCCAACAGGGAAGCTAGAGACAAGACCTGTGTTTTATTACTGTGAGGAATTTATCAGTTGTATGGCATTGTGCTTACTGGCCTGGGATTCTCAGTGCCCCACCTTCCCTGCCCCCCTATCTATTAAAAATATTACAAAAGTGAAAAAATTGCTGTGAAATAGAGAGAAAGTAATAGAGAAAAACTGAATAGTTAAACCAAAATAAAAGAACCCCAGAGGAGAGTGGAGTAGATCTTGTTTTAGTTACATCTAATAGTGGCTCCGGCTCTATCTTGTTTCCAGCTGTTTTGTCCAGATAAAGACAAAGACCTCCTTCGGTCTTTTATTCTCCACGCCCCTGCCCCCCTCCCTCGTTTACACTGAGATCTATTTAAGTTCAGATGGAATTGATTTTAATGTTATCTCTCTAGTTTTAAGAATGTTGGTTCTTAATGTGATGTTGTCAAGCTAAATAGCCTTTGGTGACTACTAATTATGTATGCATGATTTATAATCAGTTAAAGTAATATATTGGACAGAACAAGCTTACATCATTTTTTCATGTGTTTTTGTGATTTCTTTCCTCTCCTGATGGTATTGATTCTTGCAGAGATACAGTTCCACAATGCTGGTCTCACCCCGGGCCATTCTTCGTGTGTGACTCTACACAGTGAATATCGGTAGACCAATAAATTGTGGAGGGCATCACAGCTTTGCCCAAACTTGTCCTCACCAATGTCCACACAGGCACAGTTTCTAGCAAGGGTCACTGCAAGCAGTCAGGAGCAGGAAACATGGCTAATTTATTCCCTCTCCCTGCCCAGGAGCACTGAGTTGAGAGTACCTTCTGTTCAAGTGGCTTAGTGCTTCACTGGGTAGTGGGCCACCAGGGAGCTCTTTGTAGAAATCTTTGATGCATTTTTATTCTCATCGAAGTCAGTATTGGGAAATTAATATTTTTTTTCGACTGTGGTACCCAATATTCACAACAAGCACCACCAAGTCAGATGCACAATAAAGATTCCTCAACTCTGCACCAAATTAATGACTGGCGTCAAATTGCCAATCATGACTTTACAGTTTGATGAAAGCTCATTTTAACCCCGTGTATATGGTGCCCAGCAAGAAAAAATCCAATAACTAATCCAGCATTGACAAAATGCTTTGGAACGGAAATTGCCCTCTGCCCTAAACGGGTCGCACCTATCACTTTTCAAGTGTTCCTTCCGCCCCAATGCATGGGGCAGATAATTCGGAGAAATTCAGGTCTTTGTATTTTGTTTCCGGTTGGAGTGGTGTTGGTTTGGGGAGAGGGGTGGAAGTGCGGTCAGGTCGGAGTGGCCGCCACTAGCGGGGCGGAAGTGGGAGCGGGTCAGAGTGGCTGATGCTCCAAGTCATCGGCACCGCACTGATGACATCACCGTGCTGACGCATCACAACGTCCCTCGCCTTTGGTTAAAGGGGAGGGCCACTGCGAACTCTGCAGCACTTTAGTGGCAAACACTGGGCCACCAGGGAGGGTTTTGGCCGAGCCAGCGCCGCCTGGCACCCAAGAGGGCCAAAAATAATGCAAAGCTCTTCACATTCTTCTCTATTCCCAAACGAATAAAAACAAGATTTTACGAAACACTTTTTCACAAAGATGGTAACAGCTTACGTGTTGCCAACTATTTGCAGTCTGCCATGTCCTTGAACACAGTTTGTGCAGAAGCTAATATCAGTGTATAAAATCGTAATTGGTAAAATGATGCATTTTCCTTATTTGGAACATGTTGATTCAAGACAATTTTGCATTAGTCAAATTGCGTATGAGATTAAAGAAGCGCAAATGACAATTTCATTATTTCCAACTGCAATGGCAGCACTGTACTGTAATAAAATTGCAATATAAAGCAATATAAAGCAGCCTTGAGGCTATTGTTAGCAGAGTGTGGCATAGGAAAATCAAAATCAAAATCATGGAAGAAGACAGCAACAAAGACACTGCCCCAACCCCTCCTCCCAGAATAAAAGTTAATTTCCTTGATCAGGACATGGAGCTCTTGGTGGCGGAAGTCAAAAGAAACATTAAATTGTTAAGAACTAGTACACAATATCCTAGCTTTTCCTTATCTTAAAGTACAATGATATATAAAGATACAACAATGGCCCTCTAAGATGACCACTCCCAGTCTTAACACTGGCTGACACGATTTAATTGTTTGAAGCCTTTCTGGTGAATTAGAAATTCAATGAATAAATAAAACAAGTCTCCGAAAAGATTAAGTGTGAGCTGTATTAAAGCTTTACTTGGGAAATCCTTGAGAAATCCTTTGGTTTGCTACTATTGTTTTTCTCTCTGACTTTTTAATCGTTTGCACACACTTAAGATGGGATCAACCTCATCCTTTGAAAAGCCTCACTTTCACTGTTATGCTCAGGAGAAATTCACAACCTTGTTTTACCAGCAGTGACTCATCTTGTTCTAATTATTGGAAACAGCAGGAAATTCGCCTTTCAATCGTGTTTGAGATACAAAGTGCTTCTTTAAGTAAGGCAACACACAACACGTTATCCTCATCCTACTTAAAAAGGGACTTGTGTTCTTTAAAAATAAACATAAGATGATTCACAGCTTCTGGTAAAAAGCTTATAAAGAATTGAGGAATTTGTATAGGTGGGGGGATGTGTGGTTGTTTGTAATGTTATCCTGATTTTCTGAACAAACCAATTAAACAAATCTGCTTTAGGCAATTAGAATGTCTGCACCGAACTTTCTTCATCTCTTTCTAAACACATTGGCCTAGATATTCGTTTGCACAGGCCTGCCAACTGAGGGAATGATCTCTGCGCTGGAACACCTAGGCCCAAGGCACACCCAATATTGGACCTCGGGCCTCATTTAAATGAGACGAGCCAACTGCAGAAGCATGCTGGGTGTCCCCAGGCAGATGAGTTAACATTGGATTTTGAGCCACTGTGTCACCAGCAGTGGCCCACAAGTAGCGCCTGGGAGAGAGGCAGGCATTTAGAAAGTACAGGAAGTGATAGGGAGGGAGGGGCTGATCAGGAGGGGGGAGGCAATCAGGAAAGAGAGGGAGGCAATTGAGAGGGGGGCCGAGTGGGAGTTGGCAACAGTCTTCAGCACTACAGTGGAGCTGGGAGGAGCACTTCTGCATCTGACAGCTCCACATTCAGGTAAATATTTTTCAACAAACTTCCCTTTTTGGTGGCGGGCTCAAGCGGTCCTTTTAAGGACTGCTAGTTAGGCCGCAAGTAAACCACCTTTGCCTGAAAGCTTCCCGGGATCGCGACTGGCGCCAACAGCATAAACAAATGGTACAGGAGGATCACTTTCCCTTGGTCATGCCATTGGCCTTATTAGGCACGTGCAGTGTGTGTTACATCAGGATCACACAATTCAGTTTCAAGGCCTCTGAATTGAAGTAAGGACAGCGCAACTAATTTTACATTTATCAGAGGTATGCTGAGTAATCTTCTCCTGACTAAGATAATTATTTGCCCTACAAAATATGTCACTACTGTATGATTTTTCTTTATTAGTCAGTAACTTTTAACATTGTTGTCGGCAATTTAAGTGTATCTAAGGGTTAAGTCATGGCAGGACAGCTCGGTCACGTGATATGCTCCTCCTGTACCATGTGGGAACACGGGGACAACACCAGTGTCCCTGACGACTACATGTGCGGGAAGTGTGTCCACCTCCGGCTCCTGACGGTCCGCGTTGCGGAGTTGGAGCTGAAGGTGGATTCACTCTGGAGCATCCACGATGCTGAGAATGACGTGAGTATCACGTGTAGCGAGTTGGTCTTACTGCAGGAGAAGGGTCCACAGCCAGCGAGGGAATGGAAGACCAGCAGGAAGAGTAGTGCAAGGAAGGTAGTGCAGGGTCCCCTGTGGTCATCCCACTGCAAAACAGATACACTGCTTTGAGTGCTGTTGAGGGGGATGACTCATCAGGAGTGGGCAGCAGCAGCCAAGTTCATGGCACCATGGCTGGCTCTGTTGCACAGGAGGGCAGGAAAAAGAGTGGGCGAGCGATAGTGATAGGGGATTCAATTGTAAGGGGAATAGATAGGCGTTTCTGCGGCCGCAACCGAGACTCCAGGATGGTATGTTGCCTCCCTGGTGCAAGGGTCAAGGATGTCTCGGAGCGGGTGGAGGACATTCTAAAAAGGGAGGGAGAACAGCCAGTTGTCGTGGTGCACGTTGGTACCAATGACATAGGTAAAAAAAGGGATGAGTTCCTACGAAATGAATTTAAGGAGCTAGGAGCTAAATTAAAAAGTAGGACCTCAAAAGTAGTAATCTCGGGATTGCTACCAGTGCCACGTGCTAGTCAGAGTAGAAATCGCAGGATAGCTCAGATGAATACGTGGCTTGAGCAATGGTGCAGCAGGGAGGGATTCAAATTCCTGGGGCATTGGAACCGGTTCTGGGGGAGGTGGGACCAGTACAATCCGGACGGTCTGCACCTGGGCAGAATCGGAACCAATGTCCTCGGGGGAGTGTTTGCTAGTGCTGTTGGGGAGGAGTTAAACTAATATGGCAGGGGGATGGGAACCAATGCAGGGAGATAGAGGGAAACAAAAAGGAGGCAAAAACAAAAGACAGAAAGGAGATGAGGAAAAGTGGAGGGCAGAGAAACCCAAGGCAAAGAACAAAAAGGGCCATTGTACAGCAAAATTCTAAAAGGACAGAGGGTGTTAAAAAAACAAGCCTTGTGCTTTGTGTCTTAATGCAAGGAGTATCCGCAATAAGGTGGATGAATTAACTGTGCAAATAGATGTTAACAAATATGATGTGATTGGGATTACGGAGACGTGGCTCCAGGATGAGCAGGGCTGGGAACTCAACATCCAGGGGTATTCAACATTCAGGAAGGATAGAATAAAAGGAAAAGGAGGTGGGGTAGCATTGCTGGTTAAGGAGGAGATTAAGGCAATAGTTAGGAAGGACATTAGCTTGGATGATGTGGAATCTATATGGGTAGAGCTGCAGAACACCAAAGGGCAAAAAACGTTAGTGGGAGTTGTGTACAGACCTCCAAACAGTAGTAGTGATGTTGGGGAGGGCATCAAACAGGAAATTAGGGGTGCGTGCAATAAAGGTGCAGCAGTTATAATGGGTGACTTTAATATGCACATAGATTGGGCTAACCAAACTGGAAGCAATACGGTGGAGGAGGATTTTCTGGAGTGCATAAGGGATGGTTTTTTAGACCAATATGTCGAGGAACCAACTAGGGGGGAGGCCATCTTAGACTGGGTGTTATGTAATGAGAAAGGATTAATTAGCAATCTCGTTGTGCGAGGCCCCTTGGGGAAGAGTGACCATAATATGGTGGAATTCTGCATTAGGATGGAGAATGAAACAGTTAATTCAGAGACCATGGTCCAGAACTTAAAGAAGGCTAACTTTGAAGGTATGAGGCGTGAATTGGCTGAGATGGATTGGCGAATGATACTTAAGGGGTTGACTGTGGATGGGCAATGGCAGACATTTAGAGACCGCATGGATGAACTACAACAATTGTACATTCCTGTCTGGCATAGAAATAAAAAAGGGAAGGTGGCTCAACCGTGGCTATCAAGGGAAATCAGGGATAGTATTAAAGCCAAGGAAGTGGCATACAAATTGGCCAGAAATAGCAGCGAACCTGGGGACTGGGAGAAATTTAGAATTCAGCAGAGGAGGACAAAGGGTTTGAATAGGGCAGGGAAAATGGAGTACGAGAAGAAGGTTACAGGGAACATTAAGGCGGATTGCAAAAGTTTCTATAGGTATGTAAAGAGAAAAAGGTTAGTAAAGACAAACGTAGGTCCCCTGCAGTCAGAATCAGGGGAAGTCATAACGGGGAACAAAGAAATGGCAGACCAATTGAACAAGTACTTTGGTTCAGTATTCACTAAGAAGGACACTAACAACCTTCCAGATATAAAAGGGGTCAGAGGGTCTAGTAAGGAGGAGGAACTGAGGGAAATCTTTATTAGTCGTGAAATTGTGTTGGGGAAATTGATGGGATTGAAGGCCGATAAATCCCCAGGGCCTGATGGACTGCATCCCAGAGTACTTAAGGAGGTGGCCTTGGAAATAGTGGATGCGTTGACAGTCATTTTCCAACATTCCATTGACTCTGGATCAGTTCCTATGGAGTGGAGGGTAGCCAATGTAACCCCACTTTTTAAAAAAGGAGGGAGAGAGAAAACAGGGAATTATAGACCGGTCAGCCTGACATCGGTAGTGGGTAAAATGATGGAATCAATTATTAAGGATGTCATAGCAGTGCATTTGGAAAGAGGTGACATGATAGGTCCAAGTCAGCATGAATTTGTGAAAGGGAAATCATGCTTGACAAATCTTCTGGAATTTTTTGAGGATGTTTCCAGTAGAGTGGATAAGGGAGAACCAGTTGATGTGGTATATTTGGACTTTCAGAAGGCGTTCGACAAGGTCCCACACAAGAGATTGATGTGCAAAGTTAGAGCACATGGGATTGGGGGTAGTGTACTGACATGGATTGAGAACTGGTTGTCAGACAGGAAGCAAAGAGTAGGAGTAAATGGGCACTTTTCAGAATGGCAGGCAGTGACTAGTGGGGTACCGCAAGGTTCTGTGCTGGGGCCCCAGCTGTTTACACTGTACATTAATGATTTAGATGAGGGGATTAAATGTAGTATCTCCAAATTTGCGGATGACACTAAGTTGGGTGGCAGTGTGAGCTGCGAGGAGGATGCTGTGAGGCTGCAGAGCGACTTGGATAGGTTAGGTGAGTGGGCAAATGCATGGCAGATGAAGTATAATGTGGATAAATGTGAGGTTATCCACTTTGGTGGTAAAAACAGAGAGACAAACTATTATCTGAATGGTGACAGATTAGGAAAAGGGGAGGTGCAAAGAGACCTGGGTGTCATGGTACATCAGTCATTGAAGGTTGGCATGCAGGTGCAGCAGGCGGTTAAGAAAGCAAATGGCATGTTGGCCTTCATAGCAAGGGGATTTGAGTACAGGGGCAGGGAGGTGTTGCTACAGTTGTACAGGGCATTGGTGAGGCCACACCTGGAGTATTGTGTACAGTTTTGGTCTCCTAACCTGAGGAAGGACATTCTTGCTATTGAGGGAGTGCAGCGAAGGTTCACCAGACTGATTCCCGGGATGGCGGGACTGACCTATCAAGAAAGACTGGATCAACTGGGCTTGTATTCACTGGAGTTCAGAAGAATGAGAGGGGACCTCATAGAAACATATAAAATTCTGACGGGGTTAGACAGGTTAGATGCAGGAAGAATGTTCCCAATGTTGGGGAAGTCCAGAACCAGGGGTCACAGTCTAAGGATAAGGGGTAAGCCATTTAGGACCGAGATGCGGATGGAACTTCTTCACCCAGAGAAACATAGAAACATAGAAACATAGAAAATAGGTGCAGGAGCAGGCCATTCAGCCCTTCTAGCCTGCACCGCCATTCAATGAGTTCATGGCTGAACATGAAACTTCAGTACCCCCTTCCTGCTTTCTCGCCATAACCCTTGATCCCCCGAGTAGTAAGGACTTCATCTAACTCCCTTTTGAATATATTTAGTGAATTGGCCTCAACTACTTTCTGTGGTAGAGAATTCCACAGGTTCACCACTCTCTGGGTGAAGAAGTTTCTCCTCATCTCGGTCCTAAATGGCTTACCCCTTATCCTCAGACTGTGACCCCTGGTTCTGGACTTCCCCAACATTGGGAACATTCTTTCTGCATCTAACCTGTCTAAACCCGTCAGAATTTTAAACGTTTCTATGAGGTCCCCTCTCATTCTTCTGAACTCCAGTGAATACAAGCCCAATTGATCCAATCTTTCTTGATAGGTCAGTCCCGCCATCCCGGGAATCAGTCTGGTGAACCTTCGCTGCACTCCCTCAATAGCAAGAATGTCCTTCCTCAAGTTAGGAGACCAAAACTGTACACAATACTCCAGGTGTGGCCTCACCAAGGCCCTGTACAACTGTAGCAACACCTCCCTGCCCCTGTATTCAAATCCCCTCGCTATGAAGGCCAACATGCCATTTGCTTTCTTAACCGCCTGCTGTACCTGCATGCCAACCTTCAATGACTGATGTACCATGACACCCAGGTCTCGTTGCACCTTCCCTTTTCCTAATCTGTCACCATTCAGATAATAGTCTGTCTCTCTGTTTTTACCACCAAAGTGGATAACCTCACATTTATCCACATTATACTTCATCTGCCATGCATTTGCCCACTCACCTAACCTATCCAAGTCACTCTGCAGCCTAATAGCATCCTCCTCGCAGCTCACACTGCCACCCAACTTAGTATCATCCGCAAATTTGGAGATACTGCATTTAATCCCCTCGTCTAAATCATTAATGTACAATGTAAACAGCTGGGGCCCCAGCACAGAACCTTGCGGCACTCCACTAGTCACTGCCTGCCATTCTGAAAAGTACCCGTTTACTCCTACTCTTTGCTTCCTGTCTGACAACCAGTTCTCAATCCACGTCAGCACACTACCCCCAATCCCATGTGCTTTAACTTTGCACATTAATCTCTTGTGTGGGACCTTGTCGAAAGCCTTCTGAAAGTCCAAATATACCACATCAACTGGTTCTCCTTTGTCCACTTTACTGGAAACATCCTCAAAAAATTCCAGAAGATTTGTCAAGCATGATTTCCCTTTCACAAATCCATGCTGACTTCGACCTATCATGTCACCATTTTCCAGATGCACTGCTATGACATCCTTAATAATTGATTCCATCATTTTACCCACTACTGAGGTCAGGCTGACCGGTCTATAATTCCCTGTTTTCTCTCTCCCTCCTTTTTTAAAAAGTGGGGTTACATTGGCTACCCTCCACTCCATAGGAACTGATCCAGAGTCAATGGAATGTTGGAAAATGACTGTCAATGCATCCGCTATTTCCAAGGCCACCTCCTTAAGTACTCTAGGATGCAGGCCATCAGGCCCTGGGGATTTATCTGCCTTCAATCCCATCAATTTCCCCAACACAATTTCCCGACTAATAAAGATTTCCCTCAGTTCCTCTTCCTTACTAGACCCTCTGACCCCTTTTATATCCGGAAGGTTGTTTGTATCCTCCTTAGTGAATACCGAACCAAAGTACTTGTTCAATTGATCCGCCATTTCTTTGTTCCCCGTTATGACTTCCCCTGATTCTGACTGCAGGGGACCTACGTTTGTCTTCACCAACCTTTTTCTCTTTACATACCTATAGAAACTTTTGCAATCCGCCTTAATGTTCCCTGCAAGCTTCTTCTCGTACTCCATTTTCCCTGTCCTAATCAAACCCTTTGTCCTCCTCTGCTGAGTTCTAAATTTCTCCCAGTCCCCAGGTTCGCTGCTATTTCTGGCCAATTTGTATGCCACTTCCTTGGCTTTAATACTATCCCTGATTTCCCTAGATAGCCACGGTTGAGCCACCTTCCCCTTTTTATTTTTACGCCAGACAGGAATGTACAATTGTTGTACTTCATCCATGCGGTCTCTAAATGTCTGCCATTGCCCATCCACAGTCAACCCCCTAAGTATCATTCGCCAATCTATCCTAGCCAATTCACGCCTCATACCTTCAAAGTTACCCTTCTTTAAGTTCTGGACCATGGTCTCTGAAATTACTGTTTCATTCTCCATCCTAATGCAGAATTCCACCATATTATGGTCACTCTTCCCCAAGGGGCCTCGCACAATGAGATTGCTAATTAATCCTCTCTCATTACACAACACCCAGTCTAAGATGGCCTCCCCCCTAGTTGGTTCCTCAACATATTGGTCTAGAAAACCATCCCTTATGCACTCCAGGAAATCCTCCTCCACCGTATTGCTTCCAGTTTGGCTAGCCCAATCTATGTGCATATTAAAGTCACCCATTATAACTGCTACACCTTTATTGCATGCACCCCTAATTTCCTGTTTGATGCCCTCCCTAACATCCCTATTACTGTTTGGAGGTCTGTACACAACTCCTACTAACGTTTTTTGCCCTTTGGTGTTCTGCAGCTCTACCCATATAGATTCCACATCATCCAAGCTAATGTCTTTCCTAACTATTGCATTAATCTCCTCTTTAACCAGCAATGCTACCCCACCTCCTGTGGAATTCTCTACCACAGAAAGTTGTTGAGGCCAATTCACTAAATATATTCAAAAAGGAGTTAGATGAGGTCCTTACTGCTAGGGGGATCAAGGGGTATGGCGAGAAAGCAGGAATGGGGTACTGAAGTTGAATGTTCAGCCATGAACTCATTGAATGGCGGTGCAGGCTAGAAGGGCCGAATGGCCTACTCCTGCACCTATTTTCTATGTTTCTATGTTTCTATTCTCAGCACCTGGAAATTCTGCTAAAAAAGTTGAGTAATAGAAACAAAACTCCTGCTCCTTCTAGCACCACAAAGGATATTTTTAATTTGCCTAGGATGGCTCTTCGGTCATCTAACCAGGCCCTTACTCAGGGCGACCAATGTGGGCGTCTGACTGACAATTTGCGTAACAGGAGGGCCCCAATTGCATGATTGTATAAGACAGGAACCACATATACCTGAAAAATCAGGCATGTAAAAGTTCCAGCCTAGTCTTGTTTGTACCAGGTGGAGGAATTCAAATTCCCCCCAATGTATCTGCAGGTAGCAACAGGAAAATAACCATTACAACCGAATCTTTCAGTACCCCACGTATGACACCAGACCCAAGATATGCATGATTGACTCTCAGTGCCTTCTCAGTTTTAAACCAACCTGTATAATTATCTACCTAACACCATCACCACAAAGACTGAAGTGGTTAACTAGAAGGTCCGCTCGTACCACTTTCTCAGGACAACTAGGGCTGAACAATCAATTCAGCCTTGCTAAAATGGCCTTTTGGCTAAGATCAAGTGTAGTATCTGTTCTTATCAGTTTAATATCCCCTATGGGGACCAAATATTAAATTGTTTTTTGGAACAGGGAGATGGAACAGGGGCTTGCTCCGTCCACTCCACGCACCGACCTGGTATTGCAGTGTTTCCAGGAACGGTGCAGCTTCCCCTCTCGGCCTTTTGGCTAAGATCAAGTGTAGTAGCGCAAAGTGATCTTTGGCGCTGGAGTTGATCTGACAAGAATGAACAAAAAATAAAATAAATTGCCCATACAACAATAACAACTAACATTTATGTAGTGCCTTTAATAAAACACTTCACAGGAGTGTTATCAAACTAAATGTGACATGAGCCACATAAGGAGATATTAGGACAGATGAGAAGTAGGTTTTAAAGAGCGTCTTAAAGGAACAAAGGGAGATAGAGAGGTGGAGAGGTTTAGGGAGGAAATTCCAGATACCGTGTCTTCAGGGAAAATTGGAAAAAGAGGAAAAAAAACAACTTTGTGAGAAATTAACAACAAGATAATTGAAAAATCAGAGGTAGCAGTTCCTCCAATTGGTCAGAGTACTACTCATCCATACAGAGTATTCCAGGCTTGATTTCTGACCTATGCTGACTGAGTTGGCTGAACTGAGCCATAGCAGGAACTGGGATACAACAATTAGTCTTAAAAAAGAAAAAAAAGAAAGACTTGCATTTATATGGCGCCTTTCATAACCAAAGTGCTTAACAGCCAATGAAGTAATGTTGAAGTGTAATCACGGTTATAATGTAGGAAACGCGCCAGCCAATTTGTGCACTGCAAGCTCCCACAAACAACAATGTGATAATGACCAGATAACAGGA
Organism: Pristiophorus japonicus; assembly: GCF_044704955.1. NCBI lineage: Eukaryota > Metazoa > Chordata > Chondrichthyes > Pristiophoridae > Pristiophorus > Pristiophorus japonicus. Next base: position 90,010,614 of record NC_091978.1, on the reverse strand, counting down.
CGAAAACTCCAGCCTCGCCAGGTCTGTACAAATGGTGCACGGACCTGGCGAGGCCTCGCAAAAGCCAGTTTTCGTGGCACCATGCTGCAAAAACCAGCTTTTCTGATCTGTCAAGATTTCTCCAGACAGACCCTCCGCATCTCCGGGAGAAGAACATTCGCATGGAAGAGATTGGGCTATTTGCCCAACTCATGCCCAGCAAATGTCCTTCAAGCTTTTAAGCCTGTTAAAAGCAGATGTATAGCTTACTTTTAAAACATATAAAAATTTAATTTAAACACTCATTTTTATATTAAAAACCCTGTCCATTAAGGTATATTTATTTTTAACCTAATAAAACACACATTAAAAAAAATCCCCCCAAAATATATTTTTTCTAAAACATTTAATTATATTTAATTTCAATTAATTTTAAATATGTGAGGTGTTTCATTTATTTATTATGCTGTGTGTTGGTGTTTTAGGAGGTTATTCTCATTAATGGTAATGGGAACTCATACAAACGGAGTTCCCATTTTTATCAATGAGAATACTGCATAGTGATTGGTGATCCAGGCCCACGTGACTCCAGCATGTACCTATGTACCTGAAAGACACCTCCCCATGCATTGCACAGCGAACCTAGGCCTCTGACTGGATCCTACGTTCCTCCGGGACCACCAGGTACTTTTGTAGATTTTTTTGCAGTCGGAGGCGTTCGTACGAAGGAAGCCTCTGACCGCAATTTACCCTCCAATCTGTTTTTGTTATGTTGATTGAGGGCTAAATATTGGCCAGGACACCAGAGAGCACTCCCCAGCTCTTCTTCGAAATAGTGCCATGGGATCTTTTACGTCCAGACGGGGCCTCGGTTTAATGTCTCATCTGAAAAACGGCATCTCTGACAGTGCAACACTCCCTTGGCACTCATCATCATCATCATAGGCAGTCCCTCGAAGTCGAGGATGACTTGCTTCCACTCTAAAAGTGAGTTCTCAGGCGATTGAGGTGTCCAATGTGGGACCTACAGTCTCTGTCACAGGTGGGGCAGACAGTGATTGAAAGAAAGGGTGGTCGGGGAGCCTGGTTTGACGCACGCGCCTTCTGCTGTCTACTCTTGGCTTCTGCTTGTTCTCGGCAATGGGACTCGAGATGCTCAGCGCACTCCCAATGCTCTTCCTCCACTTTAGGTGGTCATAGAATCATAGAAATTTACAGCACGGAAGGAGGCCATTTCGACCCATCGTGTCCGCGCCGGCCGACAAAGAGCTAACCAGCCTAATCCCACTTTCCAGCTCTTGGCCCATAGCCCTGTAGGTTACAGCACTTCAGGTGCACATCCAAGTATTTTTTAAATGTGATGAGGATTTCTGCCTCTACCACCCTTTCAGGCAGTGACTTCCGGACTCTCACCACCCTTTGGGTAAAAAAACGTTCTCCTCAACTCCCCTCTAATCCTTCTACCACCTATTTTAAATCTATGCCCTCTGGTTGTTCACCACTCTGCTAGGGGAAATATGTCCTTCCTATCCACTCTATCCAGGCACCTCATAATTTTATACACCTCAATTGTATCTCCCCTCAGCCTCCTCTATTCCAAAGAAAACAATCCCAGCCTATCCAATCTTGCCTCATAGCATGGCAATCTATTTGTATCCCTAGATCTCTTAAAACGTCATTTTCACCTATTTCAATATCATCCATGGAGGATTATATTTATATTCATTTTTTGACCTACCCCGTTCTATCCTGCCTCATATTATCCTACTCATAAACAGATGGATGCTATGCTGCCTCACACCTGTCCTGTCTGGCCCCTATCCTATATTCTGCCCTGTACCTATCCTGCCCTACCCGCTATTATCCATCTTATATCCTGTCCTGTTCTATCTTGTCCTGGCGCTATTCTGCCCCACTCCTATCCTGCCCCATTCCTATCCTGCCTCTATCCCTACCCCGTCTGCTCTCTCAGGTGGATGCAAAAAATCCCACAATCACTATTTGGAAGAAGGGAAGGGGAGCTCTCCCCATGTTCTGGTCAATATCCATCCCTCAACCAACACCACAATAAACACACCATCACATTGCTGTCCGTGGGAGCCCGCCACGTGCATATTGCCAGCCGCCTTTCCGTACTCTACAACAGTGACCACACTCCAAAAAGAACCTCATTGGCTGTGAAACGGCTTGTGAAAGGCCCTATATAAACGCAATCATGGGCCAGGGATTCCTAGGAGTCGGTGGGGATGTTGCACTTTGTCAAGGAGGCTTTGAGGGTGTCCACCACGCCTGGTCCACCCTCAAGGCCTCCATAATCAGCACCTGCAAAGAAACGCTCGGTCACTCGACCAGGAAACGGCAAAACTGGTTCGACCAGAACGACCAGGAGATCCAGGAGCTAATTGCCGCAAGCGCAAGGCATTTCTGAACTTAAAACAGCAACCCAACACGAGAGCAAGAAAGCAGCTCTACAGTTAGCTGAAGGCCGAGGTCCAACAAAAAACCTGTGACTTAAAAAACAGATGGTGGGTGGAGAAAGCACAGGAGATCCAGCATTTAGCCAACAATCACGACGTGTGTGGATTCTTCAGCGCAGTCAAGACCACCTACGGCCCAAGCACCCAAGGCCCTACCCTACTGCTGGTCAAGAACAGTGAGGTACTCATCAAGGACAGAGAGGCAGTCAGTGCCCGTTAGAAGGAGCATTTCGAAGATCTACTTAATCGAGACTCTGTCTTCGACTCAAGTGTCCTTGACTCCATCCCGCAGCATGCTACCCACCACCATCTCAGCACAATCCCAGACCAGCACAAGGTAGAAAAGGCCATCTGTCAGCTGAAGAATAACAAGGCAACAGGAGCAGATGGAATTCTTGCTGAAGGGCTAAAGCATGGTGGAGCAGCACCTTTGGCATGAATAAGTTACCTCATTTCTCTCATTCTCTGAAGGAGGAAAGCATACCATGAGATCTCAGAGACGCCGTAATCGTGACCATCTTCAAAAAAGGGGACAAGTCTGACTGCGGTAACTACAGAGGAATCTCGGCACTGCACTGGAGTGTTAGCCTAGATTTACGTGCTCAATTCCCTGGAGTGAGACTTGAACTCACAACTTTCTGACTCAGAGGCAAGTGTGCTACCTACCGAACCACATCTGACTTAGTGCTACTAGACTAAGGAGGTGAAAAGTCAATTTTGGATCCCAGCCCTAATCACTATCCAGTAGTTCCTGCTGGAAAGTGGATGTCAGGTGACAATAGGATTAGGCTCAGCCTTGATACATTCCATCTTGAAATAAACTGAGACCCTCCTTGTCTGTATAGCTCAGTTCCGCACCTGGGGAGCAACTTAAAGTATTTGAAACATTACTTGAACATAACATTTTATTAATGTAATCTTAGATAAATTTGAAGTTAGTTATTGAAGTTTAGCGATGTTGTCAAATATTTAGGTCAAATGTTGTAAACTTGGCCTGAATTTCTAGCTTTGTCTTCAGTTTTTCGTAATCACTCAGATCATTACCTATTATCTCTTCATGTTTTTTTCATCCTTAACTAAACAAGCTTAGCCTTTATCAAACAAACATACCACAGTCACTTAACTTGATTATTTAGTCCACAAAGTGACAATTCCTGTTGAATGAATTGAGGAAATCTTTCCGGAACAAGGAAAACAAGCTAACTATTTATAGTTGGAAATTATTGAAATGATTGATGGAAGTAAATAGACATTGGTAATAATTCTTTTAATTGTTTTCCTTCTTTTATTTTGCGATTTTGTTGTCCTTCTTTCTTCCTCTGCTGAGGGTATTGACTTCCTGATGGACACCACGCACTCTCCAGTGCCTCAGTGAACTGAGAATTCTTCAGGTGTAAGCCTAAACCTGAGCATCTCCAGTGGATTAGACTTCAGAAGACATCACAATGGAGCCTGATTCTGTCCCCTCCCGACACCTATACATGTGCACTTCCAGAAAGGGCCATTGAATGGCAATCAGGAGTCGGAAACCTGACGGATTTTTCTGCCTCTAATCTGGGTTCACTCAGTTACATCACCCCTACTGCGAGCGTAGCTAGCATCAGCTAGTTTGGCACAGACCAGAAATCAAAACTTCTGCCCTTCTGATTCTATCACTTAGCTACCCACAACACATTTACACAATCCCACAAATCCCAGAATTGGCGCATATGTTGGAAAACACTCTGGGGTAGAAATTGCCCCACGCCCGAAACAGGGCGCACACACCCCATTTCAATGGTTTTTACCGCAGCTGTGGTAGAGGTCGCCTCTTGAGCGAAATTATGCTCTTCGTTGTTTTTTTTATTTGGATCCGGAAGTCGCTCTTAATGGGGGCGGTGACTACATGAGAGGGGTGGAAGTTGGGGCGGTGAGTACATTTGAGGAGCAGAAGTTGGGGGTGGATACAGAGTGACCGCCGCGATGACGTCACCCGGCGCCGCGTCACCACGGCTCTCCCCTCCACTTCGCGATTTTAAAACTTTGGCTCACTGGGCTACCAGGAGGGTTTCGGCCAGGCCAGCGGCCTGGCACCCAAGAGGGGGTGTCAGGCTGCATGTTGACGGCCTGGCCGAACCCGAGGGCATAATTGTCGGGCCGACCTGGTAGTCAGCTGAAAAAAAAACATGGTGGCAGCGGCAGTGCGTCCTCCCCTTTAAGAGAAGCCGCACCGCCATTATAGAGGGCCACAGCCTCACTGGACCACCGGCAAAAAACAGGTTTTGGCACCGCTGGGCAGGCTGAAGATTTTCAGAGCGGAATGTCGCCCTCAGGGGGTAGATTGGCAGTACGCACGGTGATGACACGCTTACCACGGATCGGCGGCAGTGGGGAGGGGGTAATCAGGGCACCATTGTGAAAACTCGAAAGGGCAATTGGGTTATCAGTGGCCATTCCATGAAAAGTCAATAGCCATTCCACTCCGCAGCGTGGCCGCCGATTTGCGGTATTAACAGGCCTTAAGGAGAAGGGTAATTTCAGCCCCTCTGACTTTCAAGGTAAAGATAGAAAAATCAGGCTGCTGTGTTAGAGTTAGTAAAAGGGATCAAACAGCTGTGAAATGTTTGTTCTGTGAGAGCAACTGTTTGGGTACAACAGAAGAGAAACAAATGACAATTAGAGTTTGCACAGCAATGTTTTCTAAAGGACAAAGCGCACAGATGTGGCCCAACAGAGCCAGTACTTTCAAGTGGATATTGGACAAACAATGAACTAAAGCAAGAGAATATCTGCCCAACCCAAACAAAGCCGTTCACATCCATTCCTGAAACTGAGGCTTTTCTGTTATCTTTTCACCCAGTATGAATATATTTGTCCTTCTATATGGTGTGTGGGGTAGATGTTCAGATCAAGAGACTCAATAGAAAAATGGGCATCAGTTTAAAGGAATGAATTTGGACTATTTTATTTTGAATGTATGAGAATGATAAATTATTTATTTAATGGCAATTATTTTCCCCAAGTTTTTCCCCTTTCTTCCCTCCTCTCCTAGAGTCACTGATTCAAAAAGAATGGCATAGCAGGGTTCCCATAACAACAATGTTTATCTGGAGGAAGTGAGTGAAGTTAAAGGAGAAGTTGTTCAAGGTGGAACAAGTTTGGCTAGTTGGTGATGGAGGGAGAGGGTGGATTTCATGAAACGGTGAGAGCTGTGGTTAGGGGAACATCATGGATATATCAGTGATCATGGGTTGATTCTAAACAGGAAGGGTGAAATTTGAGCTGGAATCCATGTGGAATGAGTCAGAATTGAAGTCAGGTGCTGAGAAATGACATGTGAAAAAGGCTGTGAAAATGAATCTTCACAAATACATGATCAAAAACAAGAAGAGAAAGGCGTAGCAATGAAAGTGAACAGGGTAATACATATAAACAGAAATCATGGCAGATTTGCCTTTATTACAAAAGAGATTGGAGTTTAAGAGTAAAGAATTCTTACTATAATTATATAGGGCCTTGGTGAGACCACACATGCAGTACTGTGTACAGTTTTGGTCTCCTTTCCTAAGGAAGGATATACTTGCCTTAGAGTAGGGGTCGGCAATTATTTAGGCTGGAGTGCCACTTAACAAATTTTGGTGAGCTGTTGAAAGCCGCACACCAATGTTTCTGCTAAGGTACGCTGCTGTTCACCAATTGTGAACTCCTGCCACTGGAAGAGATACTACACATGCAAATTTAAAGGGACCACGCACAAAAAAAAGTAGAGGGAACATTGCATGACCATAAACATAAAGTCAGATAAATGCACAAAATGTAATGGAAAATAGTATAATCTTCCATTATTAAATGAATGAAATGATTGATTGATCGATTACTGGTTGTACTGAAAGACTATGTGGCTCGCGTCTGCAGGGCCTCCGACACGAGAGATGTTTTTTTTTTAGTATGCTGAGTAGGGGAGCCCGAGGCTTCGCAAGGCCTGAACTACAATCGCCTACTATTAACTGGAGCCCTTGTGCTCCGGGATCCACCCCTGTGTTTAAGACGGCAATGAGAACCCCCTTGCTGTCGTACTCTGGGTACTGGGACTGGAGCAAACCATTTGCTTTGCTCTCTATATAGTAATATATATGTAATTAGTAATATTGGAAAATAATATTGTTTAAAAATGGATTCCTACAATGATATATTTTAAAATTTCCTGCAGTAACATAACTAGCATTAGAGTAATCAGAGTGGCAGGATGAATGTCCAAGTGATTCTGAGTCTGTTTCATTTGTAGGTTTACATTATAATATTTAAAACTTAAAGTGACCATAAAATGTAATTTTATTCATATTTGAAAAATAATTGAGTACTCACATTGCTGATTATTGCCTTCCATTTGCAGTGTTTAAAGAGATTAGTGCAGATATGATGCATGTTTTTTTGTGCGCAACATATGTAACATATAGGGCTCGAAATTGGTTGACATACCGCCCCCGTTCCACCGGCGTACCGCCCAAAAATATAATTTTGGTCAAAAACCACCTACATACCGCCGACATACTGCTCGGCGGAATATTCATCATTGACATACCGCCGGGCGGTATGCACACCCATCTGCCGTGCAGGACTGCCCGCATACCGCCCAAAAAGTCCGATTTTCATCACATACCAGCTCCAGTGGTATGTCGGTGGTATGTGATGAAAATCGGACTTTTTGGGCGGTATGCGGGCAGTCCTGCACGGCGGACGGGTATGCATTCCGTCCTGGAAAAGGTGGTTTTACGTGATGTTAAGTGGGTGGGATTGGGCGGTGTACATGGATCTGCCATTTTGGAAACCGGGAACTGTCAGCTAAAGCACCACCTCTGTATTTCTGAGGTGAACAGTGATTTTACAGTGTGATTTAGATTGGAAAAGGTATTTTTATTGTTACTGAGTAATATATTAAATTAGAAGGCATTTTAGGTATATTCAAAAAATATTGTGGAGATTTAAAAAGAATGGGTCTGTATTATCTCAGCCTGTATTGCTGACAACTTGTCTAATGGAGGAACCAGATGTGAGAAAGATTTAAGGGTAATGGAGGAGGTCGCAGACTGATGCTGATGATGAGGAGGAGGTTCATCCGCAAAGGATTTCCAGGGAGAAGTGTACATACTTGGACCTGACCGATTGACAGTGTGTTCGAAAGCTGCGCATCCGAAAAGAGGTCATCACTGAGATTTGCCAGACCTGTAGCCCAGTACCACCAGCATTACTGCACTCTCTGTGGCGATGAAGGTGACTGTGGCACTTTCCTTTTATGCTAATGGCTCTTTTCAGGCATCAGCTGCAGACATATGCTCTGTTTCTCAGTACGCTACTCATCAGTGCATTCGACAGGTAACCGAAGCACTGTATGCCCGCCAGATGGAATTTGTAAACTTCCCAATGACCAGGAAGGCACAGAGTGACAAGGCTTTGGGATTTGCACATATTGCCGGCTTCCCCAAGGTGCAGGGTGCTATTGACTGTACCCATATTGCCCTGCGAGCACCATTACAGGAGGCGGAGGTGTACCGAAACCGTAAGGGATGTCACTCCCTCAACGTGCAGCTTGTATGCGACCATACACAGCGCATAATGGCAGTGAATGCCAACTTTCCAGGGATCATCCATGTGCATAACTTGCGTGAGAGCACTGTGCCTGACCTGTTGAAGTCTGAGCCACAAGGTAAATGCTGGATTCTGGGGGACAAAGGGTGCAGCTCGCCATCTGGCTCTTGACCCCCCCTGTGGAACCCTCACACAGAACCTGAGCAACGATAAAATAAGAGCCATATTGCTACATAATTGAAAAGACAATTGGAGTACTGAAGCAGCGCGTTCGGGAGGCAGGCTGCAATACCACCCTGAGCAGGTTGCTCAGTTCACAGTGGTGTGCTGCATGTTGAATAATTTAGCCATCATGCAGGGACAGGAATTGCCACAGGTGACTGTGGGACCACCTGAGGAGAGAGTGCGGGAGATGAAGGAAGAAGAAGAGGACAATGAGGGGCAGGAGGATGACGAGAAGTTTCCAGATGGACCAATGGCACCACCGCCCCCCCCGCCCAACACCACAGCAGAGGGCACGCGGAACGTATGCCACTGCAAAATTGTTACATCAGCAGCTCATAAATGAATGTTTTGCTTGACTGTGGAGAGCTGCGTTTTGGGACCCTGATGACTGTTACCCCAAAAGTTTGACACTGTACAATAGTGCTTAAATTCAATTCAAACGTTTATGTAAAAATGTAAAAAATATACAACAATTTTAAAACGTATTATAAAACACCTGTAACAACGTTAGTAACAACTTTAACCAAACTTTTACAAGTTTAATAAATTTTTACAAATCAAACTTCAATTACAACAAACAGACCCTTTACTTTCCTTGGCCACGACCTCTGCCCTGTCCATGCCCACGTGCTATTCCCCCTTTTTTATTCCCGCCCTTCCCTTTCCCAGTTCCCCTGGACATGGACCTCCCCATGTTGATACCAAGCCGGCATGCAACACTGTACCCGAAATGCTGTTGCTGTCGTTGGGGGGGCGGGGGGTGAGACATTGCAGGTGCAATAAATGGAGCCTCAGGAGAAGCTCGCGATGTGGAAGGCGAGGCTTCAGGGCTGGAAGATGATGTCAACTCCCCACCCTCAGGTGCTGTCGACCTGACTACTTTGGCATGGGGGGGGTGGGTTCCGTGCCATGTCCCAATCCCGTCGATTGCAGCACGGCTTCGACGGCGTTGGTGGTTCGCTCCATCGCGGTGATCATACGCAAGCTTTCCTCCGACTGCCACTTTGATAGAGCCACAATGTTAGCGGCTATTGTAGTCATGGCCTTGAGCAGCTCTCAACCTATGTCAACACTGGCCTGTGACATATGCACAATGTCCTGGTACACGCCTACAGCAACCGACCTTTCCTGCACCAACCTCTGTCACTGTGGCAAAGGCGATGCAACGCTGGGGGTGCGTTGCTGCACACGGCTTGGATCCGTCAGAATCAGAGGAGCCATGGGGGAATCCCCTGAATACAGGCTCCGTGGTGGAGAATGTTCCAGCTATCCCACATGGAGCTGCTGCATCCTCCTCCATCTTCACCCCCAGCTCCACCTCCACTGACTGCAGGATCAGCAGCTGTTCCTGTTCCCCTTCCTTTTCGTCTTCCTCATCAGGGGCTGGGTGACGCCAGAGGTGGAGGCAGTGGGTCTGTCGCCTGTGTCACTGTGGTCTGAACCATCTGAGTCTGGAAGTACAAAACAACATTTAAAAAAGCTTGGCAGCAGCGTAGGGGTGAGGGTTACATGAATACATAGTACAGTGACTTATCGTAGTCTTACTTAAATGTCCATCACTGCTGCAGTACTGCATTACATATCGCAGACAGAATACACATATGCATTGCGTTATATGCCCTCAACATTGCAGTACAACACATGAGGCTAACATTACAGTGCAATAAACTTACAATACATTACATCAGGCCAACATTACAGTTACAGTAACATTACATGACATGAGAGGACCGCAACACAGACTGCATTTTATTCAACTTACCATCCTGTGTGAGTGGGTCAGCTCCAATGCCGGTGCTGGCACGGTTACTATCCCCAACCAGGGACAGGGCACGGATCTCAATCAGTAAGCGGCTCCTGGGTTGTGAGTCCTCCCCCTGTGCGACGCTGATCAGCCGCTATTGCAGATGTCTTCTTCTGCAGAAAGTAAAGTAAATCAAAGTAAAAATCTTCAATCCATTTAACATCGCACACACAGATACAGACACACATAAAAGAGCACTGCGTTGATCCTCTTGTCATTGCCTGAAAAGCACAAATACATCGCCTTAACCTTAAGATAAATAACATCATCCGTGTGACACTGAACCTACATTTACATGGTACATAGCACATGGGGGGTAGGGGGGGCGGGTGCATAAATAAAATCATTACTTACTCGTGCTACCCTCACCGGGTCATTCCACCTCTTGCGGCACCTTTCTCCGCTGCGTACCATGGTACTCTTAGAGGACATAGCCTCCTCGATCTTGTCCCAAATTCGGTTGTACTCCTTTGTGGGGAGCTTTCCACGACCACCCTTCGTTAGCTCAGAGTACCTCTCTGTTATATGCTCCAGAAGGGTAGGTAACTCTGTCTCATCGAAGGCAGGCGCCCTCAACCTCCCCTCCTTCTCGGTGTTCCTGCGCTTTGATTTATTTTTTAACATTGCCATAATCTTTCTATTTGTATGATATTTGCTTTGTTAAATATCTCTTTTTAATCTTCAAACTGAAGAATTATTAGTTGTTAGGAATATATTTGCTATATATTTTTCAAGTAACTGGCCGTCGACTAGCTTGCTGCTCCTTCTCACTCTCTCTCCCTCCTCTTCAACTCACTGCGCGTGTGCGGGTGATCCCTGACCCGCGAAATAGCTGGTAAAACGCTTCTGTAAAAAAAAATGAAAAAAAAAGATTTGTGCATATGCCGTTCCGTGCTGCACCGCCCATCGAACAGAAAATCGATCTGGTTCGACTACTAGGATACATACCGCCCAATGTCAACCGCTGGCATACCGCCAAAAAAATGTTGACCAATTTTGTCCTTTTTGGTCTCGGCGCTATGCCGACGGTGTGAAACGACGCACCGCCGGCATACTGCTGAGAAATAAGCGGACCTTGCGCATTGACCAATTTCGGCCCCCATAGAATATTTTGCAGTTTACTGTCTCATTGGATTAATTTGTCAAGAGGATTGTATATACATATGGTAAAACCTTATCAGTTTTGGAGAGGAAAAAGACGCAGTGCCGGTCTCTTTCCTCAGTAGATCTAAGAGATGTCGAGATGAGCAGCCATGACAGCCAGCAATGAGCAGCGGATTTGGCGGATTGTTGTAAAGTGGCTCACGGAGCCAGAGCGGGAGAGAGCAGCAGGCAGACATTAGGCCGGCTCCGAGACACATAATTGAAGCAGATCTCCAACAGGCATATAGCAGCAGTCCCAGCACCATTTTATTAAATTGCCCCGGTTCATGGTCGCAGTCTGCTCCGAGGCTGCAGTAACCTTGAGCGAACTCTCCTCAAGGACCACCCCTCGCAAGTCTCAGACGACTGTGCAACGCGAGCACCAGCGAGGTGGATAGAATGAACTCGTGGGCCATATTTTACCCACCTCTGCCTTAGAGGAAGTGCAACAAAGGTTCACTAGACTGATTTCTGGGATGAGGGGACTGTCCTATGAGCAGAGATTGATTAGACCAGGCCTATATTCCTTATAGTTTAGAAAGGAGACTTGCATTTATATAGCACCTTTCACAACCATCGGACCCCCCCAAAGCTCTTTATAGCCAATGAAGTACTTTTTGAAGTATAGTCAATTTGCATACAGTCAGCTCTCACAAATAGCAACGTGATAATGACCAAATAATCTGTTTGTTTTAGTGATGTTGATTGAGGGATAAATATTGGCTAGGACACTGGGGATAATTCCCCTGCTCGTTGAAATAATCCCATAGGATCTTTTACGTCCATCTGAGAGGGTAGACGGGGCCTCGGTTTAACATCTCTTCCAAACAACAGCACCTCTAACAGTGCTGCATGCCCTAAGACTGCACTGGAATGTCAGCCTAGATTTCTGTGCCCAAATCTCTAGAGTGGGATTTGAACCCACAACCTTCTGACTCAGAGGCAAAGGTGCTACCAACTGAGCCACTAAAGAATGAGGTGATCTCATTGAAACCTGTACAAATTCTTAAAGGGTAGATACTAGGAGGATGTTTCCCGTGGCTGGGGAGTCTAGAACTAGGAGTCACAGTCTCAGAGTAAGGAGTCGGCCATTTAGGACTGAGATGAGGAGAAACTTCTTCACTCAGAGGGTGGTGAATCTCTGGAATTCTCTACCCCACAGAGCTGTGGATGTTCAGTCATTGAGTATATTCAAGACAGGGATTGATAGATTTTTGGATATTAAGGGAATCAAGGGGATATGGGGATAGTGCAGGAAGGTGGAGTTGAGGTCGAAGATCAGCCATTGAATGGTGGAGCAGGCTTGAAGGGTTGAAGGGCCTACTCCTGCTACTATTTCTTATGTTCTTATACAGAGAGAGAGAGACAGAATTTCTTCAAGATTTGCATTCCAGGAAGAAAAGTGGCAGTGAATTAAATTATAAACAAAAGAAATATCGACAATGCTATAATTTGAAACAAAAAAAGAAAATGCTGGAAACACCTCTGCCTTGACACCATCAGCCTGCAGTGTAAATTATTTTACCCACCACCAGAATAAGGCTGCCATTTGGATGTTGGTAAAAACATCGGCTTTGGGGAGGGCGGGGAAAGTGTGTCAGTTCCTGTATAAGGGTCCAGAATTTGGAATGTAAGTCTAATACACCAGAGTTAGACCCGTTCTAAAATGCACCCTATCTTCTGGTCATGGCAGAAGATGTACCTGCCCCCAAAGTATTGCACTTATGCAGATAACAGGATGAGGAGGGCAAAACCTGTTGTCTCAGAAATTCCACCAGATGACTTATGACTAGAACACAGTCAATACCTGCTATCTACAAACACTGTGCAACACCTTACTTCAGTAACATCATGATATGATGTGAGAAAACTGTCTGGTTGGAAATATGTTTGGATGTTTGACTGCATCATGAGAAGAGTATAGGTTCCGTATGCATAAGAAAAATCTCTTCATACATAATCTTGTGTTTCTTTGCATTTTAACTCTTTAAGTATTTTAACTTTCTATGATAGTCAACAAGAAATACAATAGAGAATTCAGAGGAAACATCTTTATCCACAGAGTGGTGAGAATGTGGAGCTTGCTACCACAGAGAGTGGTTAATTCGAATAGTATAGATGCATTTAACGGAAGACTAGATAAGCATATGAGGAAGAAGGGAATAGAGGATTGTACTGATAGAGTTAGATGAGGAAAGTTGGACCGGTTGGGCCAAATGACCTAGTTCTGTGCTGTATATCCTTTCTTGATATATATTAATTGGACTTGGGTGTACAGGGCACAATTAATAAATTTGCAATGACACAAAACTTGGAAGTATAGTGAACAGTGAGGAGAATAATGATAGACTTCAAATAGACATAGACAGGCTGATGAAATGGGGCAGTTGAAATTTAACGCAGAAAAGTGCAAAGTGACACATTTTGGTAGGAAGAACGAGGAGAGGCAATATAAACTAAAGAGTACAATCCTAAAGGGGGTGCATGAATAAAGGTTTCTGGGGGTGTATGTGCACAAATCATTGAAGGTGGCAAGGCAGGTTGAGAAAGCAGTTAAAAAAGCTTATTGGATCCTGGACTTCATAAATAGAGACTTAGGGCCCGAACTTGATGAAGGCCCCTGCCCGCCCAAGTGCCGCCCAAAGGACCGCCGATGTCCCTGACAGAAAGGACATAGACAGGCTCAGTGAATGGGCAAAAATTTGGCAGATGGAGTATAATGTTGGAAAGTGTGAGGTCATGTACTTTGGCAGAAAAAAAATCAAAGAGCAAGTTATTATTTAAATGGAAAAAGATTTCAAATTGCCGCAGTACAGCGGGACCTGGGGGTAATTGTGCATGAAACACAAAAGGATAGCATGCAGGTACAGCAAGTGATCAGGAAGGCCAATAGAATCTTGGCCTTTATTGCAAAGGGGATGGAGTATAAAAGCAGGGAAGCCTTGCTACAGCTGTATAAGGTATTGGTGAGGCCACACCTGGAATACTGCGTGCAGTTTTGGTTTCCATATTTATGAAAGGATATAGTTGCTTTGGAGGCAGTTCAGAGAAGGTTTACTAGGTTGATTCCGGGGATGAGGTGGTTGACTTATGAGGAAAGGTTGAGTAGGTTGGGCCTCTACTCATTGGAATTCAGAAGAATGAGAGGTGATCTTATCGAAACGTATAAGATTATGAGGGGGTTTGACAAGGTGGATGCAGAGAGAATGGTTCCACTGATGGGGGAGACTAGAACTAGAGGGCATGATCTTAGAATAAGGGGCTGCCCATTTAAAACAGAAATGAGAAGGAATTTCTTCTCTCAGAGGGTTGTAAATCTGTGTATTTTCTTGAGTGATAAAGGGGTTATGGGGAGCGGGCGGGGAAGTGGAGCTGAGTCCATGATCAGATCAGCCATGATCTTATTGAATGGCGGAGCAGGCCCGAGGGACTGTATGGCCTACTCCTGTTCATGTTCTTATGTTCTTTAGGTGAGGTTTTCATCACCCAGGTCCCTCGAAGGTCGGCGGGCGGCAAATCTGCGATGTACGCCACCAATCTGGGCGGCAGCTGGCGGGAGCTCTCATTCTCGGCGGCAAAGGTTGGAGTCGGGCCCACGGAGGGTTGAAGACCTGAAAATTAAAATCATCAGAAAAAAAAATCCATCGAAAGACACCACTGAGCTAAGTGCTGTGAATTTTTTTTTAAGTTTACTAATCGTTTTTTCAGGATCTTCATATCTACCGTCGGGGACAGAGCAGCCTCCTCGCAGCGGTCCACTCCCGTTCTGGCGCCAACTCCTGCCCACTTGAATCTGGCACCTCGGCGGGCGGGAGTCCACTTACACCACTCAGCCGTCCGCTGACGTCAGTGGCCGCATCCCAGCGGCTCTCCCCTCCCACCCGCTCCAGCCCACATCGAAAGTGGCACTGGGCGGATCTTCACGAGGAATGTTGGCGGCAGTGGGCGACAGTCGGTGGCAGTGGGCAGTAAGGTGATCAATTTCGGGCCCATTGAGTACAAAAGCCAGAAAGTTATAATGAACCGTTATAAAGCACTAGCTCGGCCTCAACTGGAGTATTGTGCCCAAGTCTGGGGAGGATGTGAAGGCCTTAGAGAGGGTGCAGAAAAGATTTACGGGAATACTTCCAGGGATGAGAGACTTCAGTTACGTGGATAGACTAGAGAAGCTAGGGTTGTTCTCCTTGGAACAGAGAAGTTTGAGAGATTTGATAGAGGTATTCAAAATCATGAGGCGTCTAGACAGAGTAGATAGAAACTGTACCCATTGGCAGAAGGGTCGAAAACCAGAGGACATAGATTCAAGGTGATTGGCAAAAGAAATAAAGGCGACATGAGGAAAAACTTTTTTACGCAGCGAGTAGCCAGCTTTTGAAAGGGTGATGGAGCGAGACTCAATCGTGGCTTTCAAAAGAGAATTGGATAAGTACCTGAAGGAAAAAATTTGCACGGCTACGGGGAAAGAGAGGGGGAGTAGGACTAGCTGAAGTACTCTTGCAGAGAGCTGGCATGGGCTCGACAGTTCGAACAGCCTCCTTCCCTGCTGTAACTATTCTATGATTCTATGATTCTATGTAATCCTTTGTAACTCTCCAATCTTCTGTGCCACACAGCAAATCAGAGTTAAGATGCATTTTGGAAGGATTATGTCAGCAACTCTTCTGTTGTTGTCAGTAAATTTATGCTCAAACAACAGCCACAAAACATTTTTAAAGTTATATTTTTATGGAGCCAGAAGGAGCAGGATTGCCCCCCTCAACTTGGCTTCTTTTTCTCCCCTCCCCGGACCTACCTGTGGGCCAGGTCAGCATCAGAGTCTAGTAATGGAATGATGGTTTCTACCTTCTGTAATGGGAGAATGTTCACAATGTGCTTCAGTTGCATCCCTTTAATGATATCATCACCATCATAGGCGGTCCCTCGAACAAGGATGACTTGCTTCCACACCAAAAGGGATGAGTTCACAGATGTTTCAATGAAGGACCCGATATTCCAGTCCTGATCTCCAATTGAAGGGGTGGAAGATGCCTGTGCGTGGATTTTTTTAACGTGTGGTATACTGATGATATACTGTATTATTATCCCAAACATTTGTCGCACCTCCGTCACGATCTTTCTCCACATCTCAGCCATGATCTCTCACCGCTCCTCCACCCCAATCATTTGCCGCACTTCTGCCACGATCTCTCGCCGCTCCTCCGCCTCAATCATTTTAACGATATACTGTATGTATAACAACAGTATTTCAATTTAAAACTCAGTAGGCCCTCTTTGCAGTGGTTTAGGTAAAGGATTGTCTGTTACTATTTATATGCAAAATAGAAACTTTGGTTGTTAATGTAGAACAAAGAATATGGAAATTGAATCAAGGTCAGATGGAGATTAAACTAGTCTGAATGGCTGATGTTGATGGGATCTAAAGTGCTGGATGGACTGTTAATGGGTTTTTTTGTTTATATATTCTTAGGTAAAATAGATAAGAATACTTAAGATTTAAAAAAATAATTAAATCAATGCCATGTGCAGCTTTAACATTTAAAAGCTTGTTGTTAGCCTAGAAGATTGAGGAAGCTTTGAAAGACTCACATACTTGATAAACTTCTGCTCATCCAAAACACTGTTGTCAGTATTCCGTCCCGAACCCATCACCCCTGTGCTCATCAACCTACGTTGGTTCCTAGTCCTCTAATGCCTCAAATTTAAAATTCTCATCCCTGTGTTGAAATCTCTCCATGGCCTTGCCCCTCCCTATCTCTTTAACTTCCTACAGCCCTACAACCCTCGGAGAACTCTGCATTCCTTCAACTTTGGCCTCTTATTCACCCATCACTCCCTTCGCCCCACCATTAGCGGCCGTGCCTTCAACCATTTAGACGCTATGCTCTGATATTCCCTCCCTAAGCCTCTCTGCTTTTAAGACCCTCCTTAAAACTTAACTCTGAGTTACTGTATTACAGAGTTTTTTCTTAAATACTATATGTTATTTTATTCTTATTTTTGTAATCTCTAGGGCTGACAATGCTCAGGTGCTCCAGCTGCATTATGGGGAGACATCTTAATTTGAGGCCTTCATGACCTGTGCAAACAATTGATCAGGCTTCTCGTGCCTCCAGCACCCTGTGATCAGTGTAGTAGGCTTCAAGCCCCCATACCGAATAGTATGTGTCCCCAGTGCTTCTGCTATGCAGACTTGTGTCTTGACTCACTTGTTTTTTTTCTCAGTATATTGGTGGCAGGTAAGAAAAGTGAACAAGATGTACTTTATGTAGAATCATAGAAAAATTACGACACAGAAGGAGGCCATTCAGCCCATCGTGTCCATGCTGGTCGAAAAAGGTAACTAAAGTCCGAAAGGAGTTTGGAAATTCTTTGTCATATTTTGTTGGAAAAATATCTTCATCTGTTAACCACCCCACCATTCCTTTTTAAAAAATGCTAAAAATGTTTTTATTAAGTTAATCCCACCTTCCAGCACTAGGTCTGTAGCCCAGTAGATCACAGCTCTTTGGGGCCAAGTTTCAGCCTGAATTGCTCCTGTTTTTTTGGAGCAATTGGTTTAGAATGAGTATCTTAGAAATTTGAATTCTCGGCATTTAGTTTGCTGCAGTTCTAGTCAGTTAGAACAGTTTCACTTTGGAACAGAATTTTTTTTTCAAAAGGGGGCGTGTCCAGCCACTTACGACTATTTTCAAAGTTTAGGCAGTGAAAACTTACTCCAAACTAACTTAGAATGGAGTAAGTGAAGATTTTTGTACGTTCGAAAAAACCTTGTCTACACTTTAGAAAATCAGGCATAGGTTTCAAATTAGGCGTAGGGAATGGTGGGGGGGTTTAAAGGGAAGTTTACAAACATTAAACACTTCAGTTTTACAAATAAAGAGCCATCATCAATAATAAATGATAAATACATCAATAAATCAACCAATAAATCAATCAAAAAAAATTAATAAAAAATAAAACAAATTTTAAAAGTCAATAAATAAAACGTTTTCTACTTACCAACTGCAGCACCGGGAGTCCTCCAACAGCGTGCTGGGATGGCCCCCCCAGTGTGTCTGTGTGTGTGTGTCTCTATCTCTCTGTCTGTCAGTGTCTGTGTTTCTGACAGCGAGGGGAGGAGGAGAAGGGGGGTGGGAGGAGGAGAAGGGGGGTGGGAGTGGGAGGGGGAGAAGGGGTGGAGGGGGAGGGGGAGAAGGGGGAAGGAGGAGGGAGGTAGATGGGGTGGGGTGGGGGGGGAGGAGGTGGGGAGGGGAGGAGGGGAGGAGGAGGAGGGTGGGGGAGGAAGTGGGGGGGGAGGAGGTGGGGGGGGTGGGAGAAGGAGAGATGGGGCGAGGAGAAAGGGAGGAGGAGAGGGGGGAGAGGGGGAGAAGGGGATAAGGGAGAGAGGATGGAGGGAGGGAAGGGAGAGAGGAGGGAGGGAGGGAAGGAGAGAGGAGGGAGGGAGGGAAGGAGAGAGGAGGGAGGGAGGGAAGGAGAGAGGAGGGAGGGAGGGAAGGAGAGAGGAGGGAGGGAGGGAAGGAGAGAGGGAGGGAGGGAGGGAAGGAGAGAGGGAGGGAAGGAGAGAGGAGGGAGGGAAGGAGAGAGGATGGAGGGAGGGAAGGAAGGGAGGGAGGGGAGGAGGGAGGGAGGGAAGGAGGGAGGGAAGGAGGGAGGGGAGGGAGGGGGAAGGGAGAGAAGGAGACTGAATGGCCGGGCCCAAGACTTCAGGCTGGATTTACAGGTAGGTGGCGTCGGGTCTCGGGGAGGGTCGCGGAGGTCCGAGGGGGACGGAAGAGTCGCGGAGGTCCGGGGGCAGGGGGGGGCGGAGCGGAAGTCGGGTCACCGGGGGCGGCGGGGGTTGGGTTGCCGGGAGGTGGGGGGGCGGGGGGGAAGCAGAGGTCGAGTCGCAGAGGTCGGGGGGGGGGGGCAGAGCTGGGGTCTGGTCAGGTGGGAGGAGCCTTATCCACACAGCCCCAGTGAGGCCATTTGGCCAGGGCTACGGGCTGCGTGCTTCAGCCCCTCCCACAGTTTTGGGCGCCTGGAGCTACTGCACATGCGTGCCCACTGTAGCGCGCATGTGCAGAGGTCCCGGCACTGTTTTCAGCACAGGGACCTGGCTCCGCCCCCTACAGCTCGTGCTGCATCGCGCCCAGCTCCAGAGGGCCTGCAGAGAGCCAGAGAATAGGTACGTTTTTTTTAGGCGCACTTTCTGGCGCGAAAAATGGACGTCCATGTCCGGGCTGCACCGTTTTAGGCACGGCCCGAAACTTGGGCCCTATAAGTGTACATCCAAGTACTTTTTAAATGTGATAAGGGTTTCTGCCTCTACCACCTTTTCAGGCAGTGAGTTCCAGACTCCCACCTTTATGATGTTGCCCAGAAGCGTAGTGCTACAGCTCCTGGATATAATGCAAGAAGTGGTTTAATGACCTAACCAGGTCAGGAAAGTTGAGTACAATTGCTCATTCACTTACATCCTGCTGTATGCATTACCCCAACCCTTCACTTTGCTCTCTCAAGCCTACTCCTCACATCACTCCTCACACCCACTTACCTTGCATGCCCACCCATCCTTCTCCCTATGCACTTCCTCATATCCCCGTCTATCCATCCACCACTACCACTCACCCCCATCCTTATGCAATTTCATGCCTCTCCTGATACTCACTCTCACCAAATGAACTCTATCCATCGGCTGAACACAGGCTATTACACTCACTCATAGGTCTGTTCTTTCCCTCGTTCCAGGAGAAGAGAGCACAGAACATTAGAGAGAGGGAGAGAACGGAAGGTCACCCTCCAGCCATCTCACAACTAACAACTGCAGAGGAGGAGGCACTGCAGATCAGTAGAGTTACAGCATGCCTGGCCATCAGAGATAGGGAGACAAGGATCTCCCAGCTACCTGGTGACACAATTAAATATCAGCCACTGACATGTTATACGGCAGTGATTAAGTTGACTTCATTTCAACAGTGAATGATCAGCTTCATAGTAACTTTCAACATTCCAACCTTGTCAGTACTTATTTATGTCTTTTATCACTGGCAGGGCCTTCACGTATGCAGCAGGAGTTGCTGGAGGTTGCAGATGATGATTCCTCAGAGGTGCCAAATCCTTCTGAGGGTGCACCGTCACAGAACTCATGTATACCATGCACCAGCTCAGATACTTGCACTTCGGTCGGAACTCGTAGACAGATAGTTGGGCTTTCACCTGATGACACATACTTCACAAATGAGCAAGAGCAGAAGGTGGTAACAGGGACAGCAGTGGAGAGTCTGCGTCAGAGGGTGCAGCCCTTTTCAAGCTCTGCTCAGCTGAACACAGACGTTGTACCCTGGATGCCGTCGAGGAAAAGGAGAATCATTGAGCAGTGGCAGATAATGTGCAATGCACTGGCAGGCATTCCAAGGACACACATCACGATTGCTCAGCAAGCATGACATCAGATGTTGCAGGCCATTGGGGTGATGTGTTCTTCAATGGAAAGAGTGGCCAGTGCCGTGAAATACCAAAGACTCCAATCAAATGAGTCCATGCATGCCTTGACCGTGGCGGTGCAAACTCTGGATGCCAACATGTCTGCCACTTTAAATAGGATGACAGATATCTTAGCCTTGGCCTTACAGCACCCCACTGATCTGCAGCAAAGTGCTTTTCAGCACAGTGGTAGCAGTGAAATGCAGCTGGGTCATGAGGGAGATGATAGCGAAAGGGGACATGGAAGTGGGGATTCCACTCAAAATGCTTCCACTTCTCACCCATTGCTCCCCCACCCTCAGACCGAGCTCCACGTTTCCTCATCTCCTGATGGCCATGTCTGCCCCTGCACCTGCAGAGGGAACAGTCTTTAGCGGGGCTCTCACAGGCTCCAAAATCCAGAGGGCATCGGTCAAGAGCTTCTCAGCTTCTCAGCAATCAGAGCATTTGAGCCTCTGCTCAAGCCATAGGGATTGCAACACGTAGGAGTTGTAGGAAAAGGAAGCATTAAGACTTTGCAATTGCACAAAGGTATGCACATAGATGCAAGAGATAATGTTGTGTTGTTAAGTTTCTGTTCTTTAGTTGGGTTACATAAATATTATTCTTTTGCACCACTTTCATGCTTGCCCATTTTTGGGTGTTGGGTGGCAAATCGCTTTTTAACTTGTTCATAAGAAATAGGAGTAGAAGTAGGCCATTTGTCCCCTTGAGCCTGCTCCGCCATTTAATAAGATCATAGCTGATCTGATCATTGGCTCAGCTCCACTTCCCCGCCCACTCCCCATAATCCTTTATTCTCTTATTGCTCAAAAATGTGTCCAGCTCCACCTTAAATATATTCAATGATCCAGCCTCCTCAGCTCTCTGGGCAGAGAATTCCACAGATTTATAACCCTCTGAGAGAAGAAATTCTTCCTCATCTCAGTTTTAAATGGGCGACCCTTATTCTGAGACTATACCCCCTAGTTTTAGTTTCCCCTATGAGTGGAAATATCCTCTCTGCATCCACCTTCTCATGCCCGCCTCATTATCTTATATGTTTCGATAAGATCACCTCTCATTCTTCTGAACTCCAATGAGTATAGGCCCAACCTATTCAACCTATCTTCATAAGTCAACCCCCTCATTTCCGGAATCAATCTAGTGACAGCTGAACAGCTTCCAAAACAAGTATATCCTTCCTTAAATATGAAGACCAAAACTGTACACAGTACTCTAGGTGTGGTCTCACCAATATCCTGTACAGTTGTAGTAGGACTTCTCTGCTTTTATACTCCAACCCATTTGCAATAAAGCCCAACATTCCATTTGCCTTCCTGATTACTTGCTGTACCTGCATACTAACCTTTTGTGTTTCATGCACAAGGACCCCCAGGTCCCTCGGTACTGCAGTACTTTACAATTTTCTCCATTTAAATTATAATTTGTTTTTCTATTATTTCTGCCAAAGTGGGTAACCTCACATTTTCCCACATCTGTCAAATGTTTGCCCACTCACTTAATCTGTCTATATCCCTTTGCATTTTTTTGTGTCCTCCTCACAATTTGCTTTCCCACCCATCTTTGTATCATCAGCAAACTTGGTTACATTACATTCAGTCTCTTCATCCATGTCATTAACATAGATTGTAAATAGTTGAGGCCCCAGCGCCGATCCCTTCGGCACCCCACTAGTTACTGTTTGCCAACCGGAAAATGACCCATTTATCCCGACTCTCTGTTTTCTGTTAGTTAGCGAATCCTCTATCCATGCTAATATATTACCCCTAACCCCATGATCTTTTATCTGGCACCTTATTGAATGCAGTCTGGAAATCCAAATACATCACATCCATTGGTTTCCACTTATCCACCCTGCTCATTACATCCTCAAAGAACTCCAGCAAATTTGTCAAACATGATTTCCCTTTCCTAAAACCATGTTGACTCTATTTGATTGAATCCTGCTTTGCCAAATGTCCTGCTACTGCTTCCTTAATAATGGACTCCAGCATTATCCCAATGACAGATGTTAGGCTAACTGGTCTATAGTTTCCTGCTTTCTGTCTGCCTCCTTTTTTAAATAGGGGCATTACATTTGTGGTTCTCCAATCTGCTGGGATCGCCCCAGAATCCAGGGAATATTGATAGATTACCACCAATGCATCCACTATCTTTGCAGCCACTTCTTTTAAGACCCTAGGATGCAAGCCATCAGGTCCAGGGGACTTGTTCACTTTTAGTCCCATTATTTTACCGAGTACTACTTCTTTAGTGATAATGATTGTATTAAGTTGCTCCCTCCCTATAGCCTCTTGATTATCCATTATTGGGATGTTTTTAGTGTCTTCTACCGTGACAAAATATTTGCCATTTCCCTGTTTCCCATTATTAATTTCCCAGTCTCATCCTCTAAGGGACCAACATGTACTTTAGCCACTCTTTTCCTTTTTATGTAACTGTAGAAACTCTTATTATCTGTTTTTATATTTCATGCTAGTTTGCTATCATAATCTATCTTCCCTCTCTTTATTTTTTTTTTTAGTCGTTTTTGCTGGCTTTTAAAAGTTTCCCCAATCCTCTGGCCTCCCACTAGTCTTGGCCACTTTGTATGTCCTTGTTTTCAATTTGATACCATCCCTTATTTCCTTAGTTAGCCACGGATGGTTATCCCTTCCCTTCCCTTACAGTCTTTCCTTCTCATTGGAATATATTTTTGTTGAGAGTTATGAAATATCTCCTTAAATGTCTGCCATTGCACCTCAACCGTCCCACACTTTAATCTATTTTCCTAATCCATTAGATGATGAATGGGAAGACATGAATTGATGGGGACCAATGGGGGGCAGCGGGTGGATGTTAATGTGATGGTTGCTTGTTTGCAGCACCGCTTTGTGTCAGTGACATTGTTGCGGGGGGTGGAGGACGAGAAGAGTGACCATTACATGTGCTTATAACATGGGTCCACTAGTGCAACCTAAGTGAACCTTGCATTGATATGGGCATCCCTTGCATCCTGGGCAGCAACGTGAGCAGCTCAGTGTGCATCGTCATCATCACCGCCCTCCTCCTCGTCTTCCTCCTCCTCTTCTTCTAGGAGGCTGCAGATGTCTGCTACCAACGACACAACAACCTGAATCTTCTGAGACACTGCTGTTCAGACCTGTCAAGGAAACTGAGCTTCTGTTGTAGACCCCTTTTTGTGCATGGTTCCTCCTGTGAGCTGGACCCCTCACTGCTACTCCCCTCTCTCCTGTGCAGTTACAGGTCTGTGACAAGCAGACTGTTGGTGCTGGTGCTCCTGCTTATGCTGGTCATATTGCTCCTAATCTAAGGCAGCCAAAGTGCTGATGTGATAGAACAAACCTCCAAAGTATAGAGAGTAATGTCCCTTCAAAAGGATTGCGAACACTCTTTCCCACTAGCAGGTAGAAAAGCAGCTGTGAGTACTGAGTATGTAGTGCTAAATTGATCCTCTCAATTACCACTGTATACACACCTTGGCAGGCTTCAGGAAGCCCAGGAAATCCGTGGACGCGATGTTAAAGTCAAAAGTCTGTGTAAATATCGCCTTAACTGAAGAGTTGGGTAGGATAGTGGTTAAGTTACTGGAATAGTAATCCAGAGGCCTGGACTAATGATCTGAAGACATGAGTTCCAATACCACCATGGCAGCTGGGGAATTTAAATTCAGTTACTTAAATAAATCTAGAATAAAATGCTAGTAATGGTGACCGTGAAGCTACTGGATTGTTGTAAAAACCCATCTGGTTCACTAATGTCCTTTAGGGAGGGAAATCTGCCATCCTTACCTGGTCTGGCTTATATGTGATTCCAGGCCCACAGAAATGTGGTTGACTCTTACCTACCCTCTGAAATGGCCTAGTAAGCCAAAGTGGAATCAAATCATTAGAAAGCAATATCACGGACTGCAGTGGTGCTAGAAGACGGCTCACCACCAACTTCTCAAGGGCAATTAAGGATGGGCAATAAATGCTGGCCTTGCCAGCGCTGCCCACATCCAATGAATAAAAAAAATACATTAATTGCCAACCCACCGCTCCCAAGGAGGGTGTGTGCACGCAGACTAACGTGGAAGTCAATCGATTGGACCCGGCTTCCCAACCTAAACCCATGCACTCCACCTCGTTAAAATTCCCCCAACATTTCAGCTCAATGATCTTAAATCAGAACCAATATTAAACTGTCCAGATTACAAACTCTGAATTTGCATTATTATAAATTACACTCATGTTTAGGGGCAGTGCCAATTAAGATCCATATCAGAGTAATGTTCTTCCTTTGAATTTATCTCACTATTCTTTTAATCTAAGATTAATGAAAAGGAACAGCTCTAATAAGGTTTTCGACCAAAATATATGTACAGCATCATTCAGCAGTTCTCCGTCTCTGCTAGCAAACCTTATGTGCAGTCTCAGCCTGGAGGAAACTGCCTCCAACTGGTTACTAATTGTTGCATTATCAGATACTGAAATCCCTCCCTGACCCGCTCCACCTCTCTATCTCTCTCTACTCCTTTAAGACGCTCCTTAAAAACTATTTCTTTGGCCAAGTGTCACCTGTCCTAATATCTCCTTATGTGGCCTAATGTCAAACTTTGTTTGCTAATGCTCCTGTGAAGCGCCTTGGACATTTTACGACGTTAAAGGCAATTTATAATTGCAAATTGTTGTTGTTGTTGTTGTAGCCTGCCAACACTCATAGACTAGGTTCACATGTGAAGAGCCACTAACACCCATAGTCATACTTATGCAAAGAGTCAAATTCCATCAGGAGAGGGGGAAGGGAGAATATTGGCAGAAAAAGGAGGATGAAAATTATTTTTGAGCCGTCCAAAATATTTCAATCAGCCTAATTTGGATGTGAGCTTTGAATGGCATTCATCCCGATAAACTAATGAGAGCTGAGCGACAAATAAGATAGTATTCAATGGAATGCAAATCTCCTGCCTTAATACATTTTCTTCTCAACTGTGTTGAGTGAAGACAAGATAGTCAATGGAAAGAGTTAATGATTTACAACACTCCACATTGGTATTACT
This sequence comes from Pristiophorus japonicus, assembly GCF_044704955.1. Lineage (NCBI taxonomy): Eukaryota > Metazoa > Chordata > Chondrichthyes > Pristiophoridae > Pristiophorus > Pristiophorus japonicus. Next base: position 89,984,915 of record NC_091978.1, on the reverse strand, counting down.
GTGAAGTTGTAACAATATACTGTTTACTATACATTTCTCACCCTGAGAAAAATCATACATTTATACAACAAATGTGGGGTACATACCATTGAGTTCATTTTTATTACTTAGTAGTTTAATGTGGGGATATTAAAGTGCCTCTCCCCCTTCAAGGTTATATTAACACTGTCTGAAATCAAAATATAATCTAAAATGTTATTTAATGTTATGCCATAGTTATGATAGATTTTACAATCTGTTTGTTTAATGGAGAAAATTCTAGAATGCAAAAAATAATAATCAAGTTTAGAATTCTCTAATCTTTTTAGAACCATTTGAGTGACTTGCATCAGGAATACAATAGTGTGTGTTTTGGCCAGTCCTTGAGAGTAATTCATACGTTTGCAAGTGGGTTTACTGATCACTGAGTGTGTGGGGAATGATGTTAAACAACAAAAATAGAAATAATCACTTGCATTTATATAGTGCCTTGAATGTAGAAAATCATCCCAAAACCTTTCATAAAGGCGTAATAAAAAATGGATGCTGAGATAATGAAGAAAATGTGGGGGTGGGGGCAGTGATCAAAAGGTTAGTCAAAGAAATGGGTTTCCAAGAAGATTTTAAAGGAGGTGAGGGAGGTGGAGAGATAATGGGGCTTAGGGAGGGAATTCCACAGCATAGTGTCTAAGCAGCCAAAGGCACAACGCCAATGGTGGGACAAAGGGAAGAGGGGATGCACAAAAGGCTAGTGTCAGATGAATGGAGACTTTGGGGGGGGGCAGTTAATCCAGAGGAGGTTACAGTGATAATGAGAGGTGAGGCTATGAAAGGTTTTAAAGGATTATAATTTAAAATTTGAGCTGTTGGGGGACAGGGAGCTAATGTAGGTCAGTGAGGACGGGGATGATCGGCGAGTTGGACTTGGTATAATTCATGCTTTGATGGATCAGCTGACCAAAGCAATAAGTAGCTCACTCATATAGAGCAGGAAGGCCCGAGGTATGATCAAGTTAAGACAGTGTCATGGAGTAATGATGTGACAAGTGGCCTTAGCCCCCTGGATCAAGGAGGGGAAAATTGACCAGAGATCTCACTTATGATCACATGTCCAGTTTCCCACCTTAGAACTAGGTATGTGTGGATATTAGGTGTGTTATGTTCTTAATAAAGTAATGTAACTGAGTACTGTAGACGTGAGTAAGTGTGACCGTGGTTCCTTTATTCTAACTCCAGAGTGTTGATACAGCATGAGAGGCCTGCTTATATACAGTGCTCTCAAGGGATGCTGGGATCTCTTGGGACTCCAACAGGTACGCCCTCTGGTGGCAGTATAATACTGGTTAAATAGGGTTGCATACATAACAAGGTGAGAACAGAATTAATCACAAGGCCATCCACAGCCAAATAGTCTGCTGATACTCATTGCCTGGGCTAACACATGAAGAATGCCACCAGGGCAATCTACTAGAGGGTGTCTCACATCCATTGGATCATACTGCAGCAAGAAGAAAGATAAAAGAAAAACTTGCATTTATAGCGCATTTCATGACCACCATACGTTCCAAACACTTTACAGCCAATGAAATACTTTGTGGAGCGTAGTCACTGTTGTAATGTAGGAAACAGGGCAGCCAATTCATGCACAGCAAGCTCCCAAAAATAATGACCAGATAATCTGTTTTAGTGATGTTGATTGAGGGATAAGTATCAGCTAAGACACTGGGAATAACTCCCCTGCTCTTCTTGAAAATCGTGCCATAGGATCTTTTACTATCTTCCACCTGAGAGAGCAGACAGGGCCTTGGTTTAACATCTCCTCCGAAAGACGGATTCCGAAAGCAAGGACTCAGTAGAATAGATTTTCATTTTCTTCACCTGCGGAATCAGCATTTCACAGAGGAAGGAAAAAAAAGGAGTGGAGAGCTGATTTAGGATTCTACTTCAACTATGCTGCCCTATCATTTTTAGGGGCTTTCCCTGCAACATAACCTGTAGTAGGCGCAGGCCCAGTATTTATGTTTTAATGAGGTTAGCGGTCATTCTCAGCCTCCTGCCTCCTTTTCTGGGGTTATGTGCATTGGGTGCCCCAGCCCAGAGTTTTTTTTAATAAAAAGCTGTAATAAATGCCACCCCTGACCCATGGGGATTAGGGCTATGATGGTCTTGGCCGACGATATGGCAGACAAGTTAAGCATTCTTATTTTACCACTTTCCTCAGGATGAAAGAAGCTTTCGGGGATTTTTTACTACTGGTCTCCTGCAGCAAAGAAGGCCTCAATCTTTATGGCCAGGAGAGCAGATGTAGGACTCAGAGGCATCTAAACTGTGCTCCCAATTCCTCCCTAACGTGCAGCTGCATGGCCCAGCCAGGGGGTAGGCCTCCATTCGGAGTCTAACTGGTTTGACGAGAATGACCAGGAGATCCAGGAGCTAATAAGCCACAAGCGCAAGGCATTTCTGAACCTAAAGCAGCAACCCAACTCGGGAGCAGTAAAGCAGCTCTACAGGCGGCTGAAGGCCAAGGTCCAACAAAAAACTTGTGACCTAAAGAATAAATGGTGGGTGGAGAAAGCACAAGAGATTCAGCAGCTGGCCGACAACCATGACATGCGACGATTCTTCAGCACAGTCAAGGCCACTTACGGCCCAAGGCCCCACCCCACTGCTGGCCAAGAACGGAGAGGCACTCATTAAGGACACCAAAGCAGGCAGGGCCAGCTGGAAGGAACACTTCGAAGATCTCCTCAACTGAGACTCTGCCTTCGACACGAGTGTCTTCGACTCCATCCCGCAGCATGCTACCCACCACCATCTCAGCAAAACCCCAGTCCTGCACGAGATAGAAAAGGCCATCTGTCAGCTCAAGAACAACATGGCATCAGGAGCAGATGGAATCCCTGCTGAGGTACTAAAGTATGATGGAGAAGCACTATTGTCACGAATGCATGATCTCATCTCTCTTATCTGGAAGGAGGAGAGCATGCCAGGAGATTTCAGAGATGCCGTAATCGTGGACTATCTTCAAAAAAGGGGACAAGTCTGACTGTGGCAACTACAGAAGAATCTTCCTGCTGTCGGCCGCTGGGAAAGTCTTTGCAAGAATCCTCCTCAACCGTCTTCTCCTTGTGGCTGAAGAGCTCCTCCCAAAGTCACAATGCGGATTCTGTCCACTAAAGGGTATAACAGACATGATCTTCATCATGCGACAACTACAAGGAAAATGCAGGGAACAGCACCAACCCTTGTACATGGCCTTCTTTGACCTTACAAAGGCCTTTGACACTGTCAACCGTGAGGGACTATGGAGCGTCCTCCTCCGTTTCAGCTGCCCCCAAAAGTTTGTCACCATCCTCCGCCTGCTCCACAACGACATGCAAGCTGTGATCCTGACCAACAAATCCACCACAGACCCAATCCACATCCAGACCGGGGTCAAGCAGGATTACGTCATCGCACCAACACTCTTCTCAATCTTCGTTGCTGCAATGCTCCATCTCACTATGAACAAGCTCTCCACTGGAGTGGAATTAAACTATAGAACCAATGGGAACCTGTTCAATCTACCTCACCTCAAAGCTAGATCCAAGGTCGTCCCATCCTCTACAGTACACGGACAACTCTTGCATCTGCGCACACTCAGAGGCCGAACTCCAAGCCATCGTCAACACCTTCACCGAGGTGTATGAAAGAATGGGATTTAACCTAAACATCCGTAAGACAAAGGCCTTGCACCAACCTGACCCTGCCACACAGCATTGCACCCCAGTCATCAAATTCCACAGCTCGGCCTTGGACAACATGGACTATTTTCCATACCTCAGGAGTCTACTACCAGCAAGGGCAGACATCGATGACGAGGTCCAACAGTGTGGCAGTGCAGCCTTCAGTCACCTGAGGAAGAGAGTTTTTGAAGATGAGGACCTCAAATCTGGCACCAAGCTTATGGTCTACAGGACAGTGGTGTTACCTGCCCTCCTATATGGCTCAGAGACGTGGACTGTATACAGCAGACACCTCAAAGCACTGAAGACGTAGCACCAGCGCTACCTCTGCAAGATCCTGCAAATTCCCTGGGAGGATAGATGCACCAAAGTCAGTGTTTTTGCTCAGGCCAACATCCCCAGCATTGAAGCACTCACCACACTTGACCAGCTCAGTTGGGTAGGCCACATTGTCTGCATGCCTGACACGAGACTCCCTAAGCAAGTGCTCTACTCAGAGCTCCTACATGGCAAGCGAGCCCCAGGTGGGCAGAGGAAACGCTTCAAGGACACCCTCAAAGCCTCCTTGGTAAAGCATAACATTCCCACCGGCACCTGGGAATCCCTGGCCCAAGATCGCCCAAATTGGAGGAAGAGCATCCGGAAGGGCGCTGAGCACCTCGAGTCTTGTTGCCGAGAGCATGCAGAAATCAAGCGCAGACAATGGAAGGAGCATACGGCAAACCAGGCTCCCCACCCACCCTTTCCTTCAACCACTGTCTGCTCCACCTGTTACAGAGACTGTAATTACCACATTGGACTGTACAGCCACCTGAGAACTCACTTTTAGAGTGGAAGCAAGTCTTCCTCGATTTCGAGGGACTGCCTATGATGATGACCTGAACCACGCCAATGGCCTGGGGGCAGAAAAATATGGACACTGTACCTCAGCAAGCACCCAAAGAGAAAAATCTGTATTATCTGAAGAGGTGGGGAGTGGAACATTTGGCAGATAAAAGAGAATAAAAAGAAATATAACTCTTACACTTCTGAAATCTGAAACAAAACCAGAAAATGCTGGATACACCCAACAGTTCAAACAGCATCTGTAGAGAGAACAAACAAGACTTATGGACATCTGTTTGGATATGGACCCTTCCTCAGAACTGAAGCATGTTACAGGTGAACAGCATTTTAAAAGAAACAGAGCAAGGGGGTGGGAGGGAGGTGAAAAGAGTAACAAAACCACACAAAGGGAAATAAATAGAATGACCTGTAAGTGCAAAACAGGAGATGGTTAAATGACAGGAGTGATATTAGCATGAGAATGTATTGGTAAATGTGCTGCATGGTTTGATATTAAGTCACAGAGCAGGAAGATCTCATGTTCAATCCTGGGACTTTTCTGAGTTTGCTAATCTCAAGCAAGTCATGACATTTGGCCTTGATAACCCGGGGCTAACAAGTGGAAAAGAGCCAGGATTCTCACCTCTAATTGCTATCCGGTGACCCCCCGCTGGAAAGTGCTTTTGGGTGGCCATTGAGTAAGGACAGGATCACACTTTGGTTGGACGTGCTCCGCCATTTAGCTGATACTCTGATCAGACTCACCCTAAGGACCGGGACTTGGGTGCGGTGCTGGAAGGCTGCTGACACTTAAGCAACTGTATCCCAATATTGTATTCAAGGGAGGAAGAAAAGAGAGAATAAATCGGGGGGGAGAGAATGAAAAACAACCCACTGGAGAGCCACTCGGAATGAGATGGTTCATTTGGTGAGGACCTTGCCCAGCGTGTGGCTCAGAATGGTGCGTTTACCAACTGAGCCATTGGGGTCTATTCTATTTCTTTTAACAGCAAAATGTGCAATGTCCCAACAGTCACCTCAACCAATGGGCATTTGATCACACCTGGCTGTTTTTGAGGCGGTGTAGTCTGTAGCCTTCCTTCCCCAACCCCCGGAATGTGTTACCTGTCAACCTTCAGCCGCAGTTAACCAATTCCAGTCACCCAGGATCGTTTATTTATGATCGATTTGATGCAGCTCCTGAAAGACGCCAGCTAAAGTGCTGAGGAATTCGCAACGACATATCTAAAACTGGTATCAGACAAAGTAAATTTTAAAAGAGTCGCAGTTTTTAAATTAGAAAGTAAGGAATGTTCAACTGCTATAGTAAATGGACTCCTTTTCCCAATTGTTTGGTTCCATCTGTGTACGTTAATGTCGGTACCAACGGGTGGCCTGAATATAGAGATAAAAAGGGGGAGGGAAAACTGCAAATGGTGAAAAATCTGAAATAAAACAGAAAATGCTGGAAATCCTGATTTGAATGAGGAGGCGGGCATTCAGGATTGCATTGGTTTACCGAAAACTCAGGAGGCAGGAGGTGAGAATTAACTGTTAATTGCTGATCGTTTAGCTCCAGTTGAAGAATGATCAGAAAGCGCAGAGACAGGATTTCAGCAACTCCCACTGGCTTCTCTCTGAAACCCAGCTGGTGAAATTGACGGGTTGTTGGATTTCAAACGAAGGAATTATTATATCTGGAAAAAGAAAATGAAATTTGGAAGGGCCGCTCGGTAAGTTTGCTGAAAGTATGATGGACGGGCTCAAAGTTTTGGTGTAGAATTTCTGGGTATTAATGTGGGTTTCCCTTTTTATTTTAAGAGTTTTCTCTATCGTGCTGTTCACTTTACAGACGACAGGGATTGGGGCTGGTAAGTGTTGAAAATGATGATGGTGATTTGCATTGCTAAGATGTATCAAGATTAGTCAATTTCTTTTGGCGTCCAGTAATGTCCAGCGGATATGTTTGGTTAGTTTCAGCCTGTGAAGGTCAAAATTGTGAAGATAAAGGTACCTCCGAACCGGCTGCTCAGAAACACACCGAGAAACCCCACGGCTCCGCTTTCGGGCATTTTAAACAATTCAACGAACAGGCGGAAGACCGAAAATCTCGAAGCCGTGGAGCGATCATACCGTTCATTGGACTAACGGACAGTAAGTAAGAGCAATCGGACAGGCTAGAGGTCATCAACAAGATTTAAGTATTTGTGCTGTACATAGTTACAGCATTTTGAGATTGGTCGTCAGTTACCAATATGCATAATTATTAAATAACGGCAACCGATCACTTTTATAAAATGGTTTATTATGAACAGAAAAAAACGTGGAGGCGATACTGCAATATTTGGACAGAAGTCGTAAACTTGACCCGAGTTTAGCTTCAATTCCACCCTCCCTCTCCAGATCAATTAAATCTTCAATCATCTCTCCTCAGCTTTTTAATCCTTATCCAAACAAATCAGTCTTTACTAAGTAAACATACCCGACACTCACTTGGTTTTATTATCATCCACACAGCGACTACCTGCTGGATGGGGAAATCTTCGGAGGAAAAATCTTGTTTCTGAATCATAACTGGTGCCTACCTGTAGAAATATACAAAAGGACATATTTTAATCGTTCAGGATAGAATAAACCCGAATGTATGGATTCAGCCTATTGGGAGTATTAAGATTTTGTTTGAATTTTGGCTTTCAAATATCAGGATGTGTAGGGCTACTGAAGTTAATTGGATCTACTTCTTGAAAATTTGCTTCATCTGGAGTGTCCATGCTTTTTATCTTCATAGAAACTAGAAATATAGAAAATAGGTGCAGGAACAGGCCATTCGGCCCTTCGAGCCTGCACCACTATTCAATTTGATCATGGCTGATCATGCAACTTCAGTAACCCACTCCTGCCTTCTCTCCATACCCCCGATCCCTTTAGCCATAAGGGCCACATCTAACTCCATTTTGAATATATCCAACAAACTGGCCTCAACAACTTTCTGTGGTAGAGAATTCCATAGGTTCACAATTCTCTGGGTGAAAAAGTTTCTCCTCATCTCGGTCCTATATGGCTTACCCCTTATCCTTAGACTGTGACCCCTGGTTCTGGACTTCCCCCAACATCGGGAACATTTTTTCCTGCATCTAACCTGTCCAATCCTGTCAATTTTATATTCTTCTAAATTCCAGTGAATATAAGCCTAGTCGATCCAGTCTTTCTTTATATGTCAGTCCTGCCATCCCAGGAACCAGTCTGGTGAACCTTCGCTGCACTCATTCAATAGCAAGAATGTCCTTCCTCAGATTAGGAGACCAAAACTGTACACAATACTCATGGTGTGGTCTCACCGAAGCCCTGTACAACTGCAGTAAGACCTCCCTGTTACTATACTCAAATCCTCTCGCTATGAAGGCCAACATGCCATTTGCTTTCTTTACTGCCTGCTGTACCTGCATGCCTACTTTCAATGACTGATGTACCATGACACCAGGTCTCGTTGCACCTCCCCTTTTACTAATCTGTCACCATTCAGATAATCTACCTTCCTGTTTTTGCCACCAAAGTGGATAACTTCACACTTATCCACATTATACTGCATTTGCCATGCATTTGCCCACTCACCTAACCTGTTCAAGTCACCCTGCAGCTTTTTAGCATCCTCCTCCATAGCTCAAACTGCCACCCAGCTTAGTGTCATCTGCAAACTTGGGGATATTACATTCAATTCCTTCATCATTTAAATCATTAATATATATATTGTAAATAGCTGGGGTCCCAGCACCGAACCTTGCGGTACCCCCACTAGCCACTGCCTGCCATTCTGAAAAGGACCCGTTTATTCCCACTCTTTGCTTCCTGACTGCCAACCCCAGTTCTCTAACGTCAATACATTACCCGCAATCCCATGTGCCTTAATTTTGCACACTAATCTCTTGTGTGGGACCTTGTCAAAAGCTTTTTGAAAGTCCAAATACATCACATAGAAACATAGAAAATAGGTGCAGGAGTAGGCCATTTGAGCCTGCACCGCCATTCAATAAGATCATGGCTGATCATTCACCTCAGTACCCCTTTCCTGATTTCTCTCCATACCCCTTGATCCCTTTAGCCGTAAGGGCCATATCTAACTCCCTCTTGAATATATCCAATGAACTGGCATCAACGACTCTCTGCGGCAGGGAATTCCACAGGTTAACAACTCTCTGCGCGAAGAAGTTTTTCCTCCGCTCAGTCCTAAATGGCCTATCCCTTAATCCTAAGACTGTGTCTTCTGGTTGTGTACTTCCCCAACATCGGGAACATCCTTCCCACATCTAACCTGTCCCATCCCGTCAGAATCTATGAGATCCCCTCTCATCCTTCTAAACTCCAATTTATCAAGACCCAGTTGATCCAGTCTCTCCTCGTATGTCCATCTAGCCATCCCTGGAATCAGTCTGGTGAACCTTTGCTGCACTCCCTCTGTAGCAAAAATGTCCTTCCTCAAATTAGGAGACCAAAACTGAACACAATATTCCAGATGAGGCCTCACCAAGGCCCTGTACAATTGCAGTAAGACCTCCCTGCTCCAATACTCAAATCCCCTAGTTATGAAGGCCACTAGTCACTGCCTCCCATTCCGAAAAGGACCCGTTTATCCTGACTCTCTACTTCCTGTCTGCCAACCAATTCTCTATCCACGTCAGTACATTACCCCCAATACCATGTGCTTTGATTTTGCACACTAATCTCTTATGTGGGACCTTGTCAAAGGCCTTTTGAAAATCCAAATACACTACATCCACTGGTTCTCCCTTGTCCACTCTACTAGTTACATCCTCAAAAAATTCCAGAAGATTTGTCAAGCATGATTTCCCCTTCATAAATCCATGCTGACTTGGACCAATCCTGTCACTGCTCTGCAAATACGCTGCTATTTCATCCTTAATAATTGATTCCAACATTTTTCCCATAACTGATGTCAGGCTAACAGGTCTATAATTACCTGTTTTCTCTCTCCCTCCTTTTTTTCTTTTAAGAAGTGGTGTTACATTAGCAACCCTGCAGTCCATAGGAACTGCTCCAGAATCGATAGACTGTTGGAAAATGATTACCAATGTATCCACTATTTCTAGGGCCACTTCCCCAAGTACTCTAGGATGCAGACAATCAGGCCCTGGGGATTTATCAGCCTTTAATCCCATCAATTTCCCACCTAATAAGGATATCCTTCAGTTCCTCCTTCTCAGTAGACCCTCGGTCCCCTAGTACCTCCGGAAGGTTGTTTGTGTCTTCCTTCATGAAGACAGAACCAAAGTATTTGTTCAATTGGTCTGCCATTTCTTTGTTCCCCATTATAATTTCACCGGTGTCCGACTACAAGGGACCTACATTTGTCTTCACTAATCCTTTTCTCTTCACATATCTATAGAAGCTTTTGCAGTCGGTTTTTATGTTCCCGGCAAGCTTCCTCTCGTACTCTATTTTCCCCCTCCTAATTAAACCCTTTGTCCTCTGCTGAATTCTAAATTTCTCCCAGTCCTCAGGTTTGCTGCTTTTTCTGGCCAATTTATATGCCTATTCCTTGGATCTAACACTATCGTTAATTTCCCTTGCTAGCCACGGTTGAGCCACCTTCCCTATTTTGTTTTTACTCCAGACAGGGATGTACAATTGTTGAAGTTCATCCATGTGATCTATAAATGTTTGCCATTGCCTATCCACCGTCAACCCTTTAAGTATCATTTGCCAGTCTATTTTAGCCAATTCATGCCTCATGCTGTCAAAGTTGGCTTTCCTTAAGTTCAGGACCTTAGTTTCTGAATTAACTGTGTCACTCTCCATCTTAATAAAGAATTCTACCATATTATGGTCACTCTTCCCCAAGGGGCTTCGCACAACAAGATTGCTAATTAGTCCCTTCTCATTACACATCACCCAGTCTAGGATGGCCAGCTCTCTGGTTGGTTCCTCGACATATTGGTCGAGAAAACCATCCCTAATACATTCCAGGAAATCCTCCTCCACCGCATTGCTACCAGTTTAGTTAGCCCAATCTATATGTAAATTAAAGTCGCCCATGATAACATCCACTGGTTCTCTCTTATCCACTCTACTAGTTACATCCTCACAAAATTCTAGAAGATTTGTCAAGCATGATTTCCCTTTCATAAATCCATGCTGACTTGGACCAATACTGTCACTGCTTTCCGAATGTGCTGCGCTTGCATCTTTAATAATTGATTCCAGCATTTTCCCTACTACCGATGTCGGGCTAACCGGTCTATAATGCCCTGTTTTCTCTCTCTCTCCTCTTTTTAAAAAGTGCGGTTACGTTAGCTACCCTCCAATCCATAGGAACTAATCCAGAGTCCAAGGAATGTTGGAAAATGGACACTAGGGCCACTTCCTGAAAGTCTGCATCCCAGAGTACATCAGGCCCTGGGGATTTATCTGCCTTCGATCCCATCAATTTCCCTAACACCATTTCCTGACTAATAAGGATTTCCCTCAGTTTCTCCTTCTTGCTAGACCCTCGGTCCCCTTGTATTTTCGGGAGGTTATTTGTGTCTTCCTTAGAGAAGGCAGAACCAAAGTATTTGTTCAGCTGGTCTGCCATTTCCTTGTTTCCCCATTATGAATTCACCTGATTCTGACTGCGAGGGACCTACATTAGTCTTCACTAATCCTTTTCTCTTCACATATCTATGGAAGCTTTTGCAGTCAGTTTTTATGTTCCCTGCAAGCTTACACTCGTACTCTTATTTTCCCCCTTCTAATTAAGCCCTTTGTCCTCTTCTACTAAATTCTAAATTTCTCCCAGTGCTCAGGTTTGCTGCTTTTTCTAGCCAATTTATATGCCTCTTCCTTGGATTTTGCACTATCCCTAATTTCCTTTGTTAGCCACGGTTGAGCCACTTTCCCCGTTTTATTTTTATGCCAGACAGGGATGTACAATTCTTGTAGTTCATCCATGTTATCTTTAAATGTCTGCCATTGCCTACCTACCATCAACCCTTTCAGTATCATTTGCCAGTCTATCCTAGCCAATTCATGTCTCATACCATCAAAGTTATCTTTCTTTAATTTCAGGACCCCAGTCTCTGAATTAATTATGTCACTTAATGAAGAATTCTACCATATTATGATCACTCTTCCCGACAAGATTGCTAATTAATCCCCCCTCATTACACAAGACCCAGTCTAGGATGGCCTGCTCTCTAGTTGGTTCCTCAACATATTGGTCTAGAAAACCATCCCTTATACGCTCCAGGAAATCCTCCTCCACAGTATTGCTACCAGTTTGGTTAGCCCAATCTATATGTAGATTAAAGTCACCCATGATAACTGCTGTACCTTTATTGCATGCATCTCTAATTTCCTTTTTGATGCCTTCCCCAATCTTACTACTACTGTTTGGTGGTCTGTACACAACTCCCACTAACATTTTCTGCCCTTTGATGTTTCGCAGCTCTGCCCATATAGATTCCACATCATCCAAGCTAATGTGCTTCTTTACTATTGTTAATCTCCTATTTAACAAGTAATGCCACCTCTTTCTTCCTGTCTATCCTTCTTGAATATTGGCTACTCCTGACTATTGAGTTCCCAGCCTTGGTCACCTGGAGCCATGTCTCTGTAATCCTAGTTACATCATATCCGTTAACAGCTATCTGCGCAGTTAATTCATCCACCTTATTACAAATGCTCCTCACATTGAGACTTAGCCTTCAGGCTTGTTTTTTTTTAGCACTCTTTGTCCTTTTTAGAATTATGTTGTAATGTGGCCCTTTTTTGATTTTTGCCCTTGATGTCTCTGCCCTCCACTCTTACTTTTCTCCTTCCTACCTGTTGCTTCTGCCCCCTTTTTCCTTCCCTCTGCCTCCCTGCATAGACTCCCATCCCACTGCCATATTAGTTTAAACCCTCTCCAACAGCACTAGTAAACACTCTGCCTCGGACATCGGTTCCAGTCCTGCCCAGGTGCAGACCATCTGGTTTATACTGGTCCCATCTCACCACCCCGCCCCCCTCCTGCCAGAACTGGTTCCAATGTCCCAGGAATTTGAATTTGTTCCCCTTGCACCATTCCTCAAGCCACATATTCATCTGAACTATCCTGCTATTCCTACTCTGACTAGCATGTGGCACTGGTAGCAATCCTGAGATTACTACTTTTTTTGAGGTCCTACTTTTTAATTTATCTCCTCGCTGCCTAAATCCAGCTTGTAGGACCTCGTTCCAATTTTTACCTACATCGTTGGTACCTATATGCACCACGACAGCTGGCTGTTCACCGTCTCCCTCCAGAAATGCCCTGCAGCCGCTCCGAGACATCCTTGACCCTTGCACCAGGGAGGCAACATACCATCCTGGAGTCTCATTTGCGGCTGCAGAAACGCCTAGCCATTCCCCTTGCAATAGAATCCCCTATCACTATAACTCTCCAACTCTTTTTCCTGCCCTCCTGTGCAGCAGAGTCACCCCTGATGCCATGAACTTGGCTGCTGATGCCTTCCCCTGATGAGCCACCTCGCTCAACATGTGCCATAACTGGCATTGTTGTTCTGATTGGTGGTAAAATTCTCTGAGGCAACAGTGATAAAAAGGAAAGGACTTGCATTTCGAGAGCACCTTTTACGACAGAAGGACGCCCCAAAGTGTTTTACAGCCAATGAAGTATATTTGACGTGTTGTAATGTAGGGAAATGCAGCAGCCGATTTGCGCACAGCAAGGTTCCACAAACATCAATGAGATACATGACTAGATTGTGGCCTGGAATTTCCTCCATATTTGCACCCAGATGCACATGTAATCTTGGTGTAATCAAATTACATACCATAACAGATAATGGAGCTTTGGATGCAAGTGAGTTATGCACATAACTACAATAGTCCAAGTAGCCTCAATATTTTATGTCTGTCCATCAAACCCATCTGTGCAAAGGAATCTCCATCGACAAACTGACCACCCACAAGACTGACCAAAACTGACCCTGACTCTCAATGTGAATATCCTCCAATTGCCAATTGCTTTTTTGGGGGGGGTGGGGTGTTTCTCAACATTGTATCCAGATTTTCAAATGCAGCAGGGTACAAAATCATTTTCCTGGTCTTTAAATTTAAATTGATGATGCACTCCAGTCCCTCTGGTGTCCACCTCTTGTGGAAGGCCGCGAGCGTACCGGTAGACATAAGAACATAAGAATTAGGAACAGGAGTAGGCCATCTAGCCCCTCGAGCCTGCTCTGCCATTCAAAAAGGTCATGGTTGATCTGGCCGTGGACTCAGCTCCACTTAACCGCCCGCTCCCCGTAACCCTTAATTCCCTTATTGGTTTAAAAATCTATCTATCTGTGATTTGAATACATTCAATGAGCTAGCCTCAACTGCTTCCTTGGGCAGAGAATTCCACAGATTCACAACCCTCTAGGAGAAGAAATTCCTTCTCAAATCGGTTTAAATTGGCTCCCCCGTATTTTGAGGCTGTGCCCCCTAGTTCTAGTCTCCCTGACCAGTGGAAACAACCTCTCTGCCTCTATCTTGTCTATCCCTTTCATTACTTTAAATGTTTCTATAAGATCACCCCTCATCCTTCTGAACTCCAACGAGTAAAGACCCAGTCTACTCAATCTATCATCATAAGGTAACCCCCTCATCTCCGGAATCAGCCTAGTGAATCGTCCCTGTACCCCCTCCAAAGCTAGTATATCCTTAAGTAAGGTGACCAAAACTGCACTCAGTACTCCAGGTGCGGCCTCACCAATACCCTGTACAGTTGCAGCAGGACCTCCCTGCTTTTGTACTCCATCCCTCTCGCAATGAAGGCCAACATTCCATTCGCTTTCCTGATTACCTGCAAACTAACTTTTTGGGATTCATGCACAAGGACCTCCAGGTCCCTCTGCACTGCAGAATGTTGTAATTTCTCCCCATTCAAATAATATTCCCTTTTACTGTTTTTTTTTTTTTTCTTTCCCCAAGGTGGATGACCTCACACTTTCCGACATTGTATTCCATCTGCCAAACCTTAGCCAATTCGCTTAACCTATCTAAATCTCTCTGCAGCCTTTCTGTGTCTTCTACACGACCTGCTTTTCCACTAATCTTTGTGTCATCTGCAAATTTTGTTGCACTACATTCTGTCCCCTCTTCCAGATCATCTATGTATATTGTAAACAGTTGTGGTTCCAGCACCGATCCCTGTGGCACACCACTAACCACCAATTTCCAACCCGAAAAGGACCCATTTATCCCGACTCTCTGCTTTGTACGCCAGCCAATTCTCTATCCATGCTAATACATTTCCTCTGACTCCGCATACCTTTATCTTCTGCAGTAACCTTTTGTGTGGCACCTTATCGAATGCCTTTTGAAAATCTAAATACACCACATCCATTGGTACACCTCTATCCACCATGCTCGTTATATCCTCAAAGAATTCCAGTAAATTAGTTAAACATGATTTCCCCTTCATGAATCCATGTTGCGTCTGCTTGATTGCACTGTTCCTATCTAGATATCCCGCTATTTCTTCCTTAATGATAGTTTCAAGCATTTACCCCACTACAGATGTTAAGCTAACTGGCCTATAGATACCTGCCTTTTGTCTGCCCCCTTTTTTTAAACAGAGGCGTTACATTAGCTGCTTTCCAATCCGCTGGTACCTCCCCAGAGTCCAGAGAATTTTGGTAGATTAGAACGAATGCATCTGCTATAACTTCTGCCATCTCTTTTAATACCCTGGGATGCATTTCATCAGGACCAGGGGACTTGTCTACCTTGAGTCCCATTAGCCTGTCCAGCACTACCCCCTTAGTGATAGTGATTGTCTCAAGGTCCTCCCTTCCCACATTCCTGTGACCAGCAATTTTTGGCATGGTTTTTGTGTCTTCCACTGTGAAGACTGAAGCAAAATAATTGTTTAAGGTCTCAGCCATTTCCACATTTCCCATTATTAAATCCCCCTTCTCATCTTCTAAGAGACCAACATTTACTTTAGTCGCTCTTTTCCGTTTTATATATCGGTAAAAGCTTTTACTATCTGTTTTTATGTTTTGCGCAAGTTTACTTTCGTAATCTCTCTTTCCTTTCTTTATTGCTTTCTTAGTCATTCTTTGCTGTCGTTTAAAATTTTCCCAATCTTCTAGTTTCCCACTAACCTTGGCCACCTTATACGCATTGGTTTTTAATTTGATACTCTCCTTTATTTCCTTGGTTATTCACGGCTGGTTATCCCTTCTCTCACCGCCCTTTTTCACTGGAATATATTTTTGTTGAGTACTATGAAAGAGCTGCTTAAAATCTCCACTGTTCCTCAATTGTGCCACCATTTAGTCTATGTTCCCAGTCTACTTAGCCAACTCTGCCCTCATCCCACTGTAGTCGCCTTTTGTTTAAGCATAATACGCTCGTTTGAGACACTACTTCCTCACCCTCAATCTGTATTACAAATTCAACCATACTGTGATCACTCATTCCGAGAGGATCTTTTACGAGGAGATCGTTTATTTTTCCTGTCTCATTACACAGGACCAGATCTAAGATAGCTTGCTCCCTTGTAGGTTCTGTAACATACTGTTCTAAGAAACAATCCCGTATGCATTCTATGAATTCCTCCTCCAGGCTACCCCGTGCGATTTGATTCGACCAATTGATATGTAGGTTAAAATCCCTCATGATTACTGCCGTTCCTTTTTCACATGCCTCCACTATTCCCTTGATTATTGCCCGCCCCACCGTGAAGTTATTATTTGGGGGCCTATAAACTACGCCCACCAGTGACTTTTTCCCCTTATTATCTCTAATCTCCACCCACAATGATTCAACATTTTGTTCATTAGAGCCAATATCGTCTCTCATAACTGCCCTGATATCATCCTTTTATTAACAGAGCTACTCCACCTTCTTTCCCCTTCTTGTCTATCTTTCCGAATTGTCAGATACCCCTGTATGTTTAATTTCCAGACTTGGCCACCCTGCAACCACTTTTCTGTAATGGCCACCATATCATACCTATTTGTAATGATTTGCGCCGTCAACTCATTTACTTTATTTCGAATGCTGCGTGCGTTTAGGTAGAGTGTTTTAATACTAGTTTTTAAACCATGATTTTTAGTTTTGACTCCTCCTGCAGCCCCTTTTATATTCATACATATTGTCCCTTCCTATCACCTTGTGGTTTACACTTACCCCAGTGCTACTCTGCTCTGTTGCCTCCTGCCTTTTGCATTCTTTCTTGGGATCCTGTTCATCTGAGCTCTCACCCATTCTAACTAGCTCAGAGCCCTCTCCTGTATTCCGAATACTCCTTGCATTGAGGCACCGAGCTTTTATGCTTGCCTTTTTATTACACTTTGACCCTTTAGAATTTTGCTGTACAGTGGCCCTTTTTGTTTTTTGCCTTGGGTTTCTCGGCCCTCCACTTTTATTCATCTCCTTTCTGTGCTTTGCTTTTGTCTCCATTTTGTTTCCATCTGTCTCCCTGAATTGGTTCCCATCCCCCTGCCATATTAGTTTAACTCCTCCCCAACAGCACTAGCAAACACTCCCCCATGGACATTGGTTCCGGTCGTGCCTAGGTGCAGACCGTCCGGTGTGTATTAGTCCCACCTCCCCCAGAGCCGGTTCCAATGCCCCAGGAATTTGAATCCCTCCCTGCTGCACCACTGCTCAAGCCACGTATTCATCTGAGCTATCCTGCGATTCCTACTCTGACTAGCACGTGGCACTGTAATCCCGAGATTGCTACTTTTGAGGTCCTATGTTTTAATTTAGCTCCTAGCTCCTTAAATTCGTCTCGTAGGACCTCATCCCTTTGTTTTTTACCTATATCGTTGGTACCAATGTGCATCACGACAACTGGCTGTTCACCCTCCTTTTTCAGAATGTCCTGCACCCGCTCCGAGACATCCTTGACCCTTGCACCAGGGTGGCAACATACGATCCTAGACACTGTGTACTCCATCTCTAGGGACACCCTGGCAGGAATGTATATATTAATTTTTATATTTCAAATGTTTAATTTATTTCTCTCTCCCTAGGTAGCAGACTGAACAGGAGTTGTTGTCAGAATGGAGGCACATGCGTACTTGGCAGTTTTTGTGTTTGTCCTAAACACTTCCTGGGGAGAAACTGTGAATATGATGAACGGATCAGGCAAGATCAGTTGTGTTGTTCGAATTTAAGAATCGCAACCATCTCAAAGTTAGCAAGTCAGTTCCCAGTCTGTATTGAGTTAACTGATTTAAGCTGGTGCTGTGGCAAAGATGCTGCGATTGGTTGCAGTGCTCCAAGTAAGGAAATACAAAATCTGGCCTCATCCCTGATAGATATCCTTTAATGCTAGTGCATATTTGGATGCCAAGTGAGGAACACAGATATGTTTGGGACTGAAAAAGATTATTTGGGTCTATCTGGCCAAACTTAGAGTTCAGGACCAAAACACAGGTCATTACCTATATCAGACTTAATTGGGATATCTTCCACAGTTGGCCATACTGCAGTGCTTTATTTTCAAGGTTCGCACATGAATATTGGTCATTTGAGCAAAGTGATTAACTGTCGCTCATGGAACTGCACTCCAGTGGAAAACACAATACAAATATTGGCCGTTTGGCTGATAGTGAGGAAGAAAGCTGTAGACTGCTGGAAGATCAAAATGGATTGGTCAGGTGGGCAGAAAAATGGCAAATGGAATTCAATCTGGAGAAGTGTGACGTAGTGCATTTGGGGAGGGCTAACAAGGCATGGGAATACACAATAAATGGTAGGATACTGAGAAGTGTAGAGGGACAGAGGGACCTAAGAGTGCATGTTCATAGATCCCTAAAGGTAGCAGGACAGGTAGATAAGGTAGTTCAGAAGAAATATGGGATACTTTCCTTTATTAGCCAAGGCATACAATATAAGAGCAAGGAAGTTATGCTTGAATTGTACAAAACACTAGTTCGGCCACAGTTCAAGTAATGTGTACAATTGTGGTCACCACATTACAGGAAAGATGTGATTGCACTAGAGAGTGTACAGAGGAGATTTAAAAGGATGTTGCCAGGGCTGGATAATTTTAGCTATGAGAACAGATTGGATAGGCTGGTGTTTTCGTTGGGATTGGGGAGACTTAATTGAGGTGTATAAAATTATGACTGGAGTAATTCGAGTGGATAGGAAGGACCTATTTCCCTTAGCAGAGTGGTCAATAACCAAGGGGTATAGATTTAAAATAATTAAAAGGATTAGAGGGGAGTTGAGGAGAATGTTTTTCAGGTGATGGGGGTCTGGAACTCACTGCCTGAAAGGGTGGTAGAGACAGAAACCCACATCACATTTTAAAAAGTACTTGGATACACACTTTGAAGTGCCGTAACCTGTAGGGCTGCAGATGAAGAGCTGGAAAGTGTGCTTATTTTGGATAGCTCTTTGTGTCTGTGCTGGCTAAAAATGGGCTGAGTGGTCTCCTTGTGTGCCATAAATTCTATGAATCTGAGGCTTTGTCAATAGTTGGTTGGCTGAATGGATAAAGGTAACAGACTTGAATGTCCCAGACTTGAATTGAGTTATCTGATCAGGATTTAGTTTGTTACTATTATCCTCCTCTGTCCTCAGCTAGGGAGGAGAAAAATTAACCAGGTTTTTCACTTCTGAGTGTTCATCTTGTGCATGAGACCCATCTCCTGCTCCCTCGAACCTATTCCCCCTAAACTGCTGGCCATCTAACTTCCCTTCCTGGCTTCCATTTTAGCTGATATTGTTAACGATTCTCTCTCCTCGGGTACTGTCCCCCTCTCTCTGAAATCTTCCATCATCACACCTCTCCTCAAAAAAAAAAAAACAACTCTTGACTCCCTCAGTCCTTGCAGACTACCGCCCCATCTCCAATCTCCCTTTACTCTCAAGTCCTTGAACATGTCGCCTCCCAAATTTGTGCCTATCTTTCCCAGAACTCCATGTTTGAATCCCTCCAATCCGGTTTCTGCCACTGCCATAGTAACAAAACAGCTCTTATCAAAATCACAAATGACATCCTATGCGACTGTGACAAAGGTAAACTAACCCTACATGTCCTTTTTTGACCTATCTGCAGCCTTTGACACGGTTGATCACACCATCCTCAAACGCCTCTCTACTATCGTCCAGCTGGGTGGGAATGCATTCACCTGGTTGCATTCTTATCTAAATCATAGCCAGAGAAATACCTACACTGGCTTCTCCTCCCACTCCTGCACCGTTACCCTTGGTACCCCCCCACCCCCAAGGATCTACCCTTGGCCACCTCTTATTTCTCATCGACATGCTTCCTTGGTGACACCGTCCGAAAACAAAGCATCAGTTTCCATATGTACGCTGACGGCACCCAGCTCTACCTCACCACCATCTCTCTCGACTCCTCTACAGTCTCTCTAAATTATCAGACTGCTTGTCCGATATCCAGTACTGGATGAGCACAAATTTCCTCCAATTAAATATTGGGAAGACTGAAGCCATTGTCTTTGGTCTCTGCCACAAACTCCGTTCCCTAGCCATCTACTCCATCCCTCTCCTTGGCAACTGTCTGAGGCTGAACCAGACTGTTCGCAACTTTGGTGTCATATTTAACCGAGCTTCCGACCACCTATCTGTGCCATCAGTAAGACAGCTTATTTTCATCTCTGGAACATTGCTTGACTCCACCCTTGCCTCAGGTCATCTGCTGTTGAAACCCTCATCCATGCCTCAGTTACCTTTTTAGACTTGAGTATTATAATGCTCTCCTTGTCATTCTCCCACATGCTACCCTCCATAAACTTGAAGTTGTCCAAAACTCTGCTGTCCATGACCTAACTTGCATCAAGGAAGAGGCTTATAATGTTGCCAAAAAGAGTAGTAAGCCTGAAGATTGGGAGGATTTTAGAATTCAGCAAAGGATG
Source organism: Pristiophorus japonicus (assembly GCF_044704955.1). NCBI lineage: Eukaryota > Metazoa > Chordata > Chondrichthyes > Pristiophoridae > Pristiophorus > Pristiophorus japonicus. The sequence goes on along the minus strand of NC_091978.1, from coordinate 89,964,511 downwards.
ACCAAGAAATTGATGAAACAGAAAATAGAATGAGAGTAAGCTAGCGAGAGACATAAAAACAGACTGTAAAATCTTCTCTAGGTATGTAAAAAGGAAAAGATTATTGAAAGTAACTGAGTCCCTTATGGGCTGAGGCAGGAGAAATTATAATGGGGAAATAAGGAAATGGCAGAGAAATTAAATACATACTTTCTGTCTTCGCAGAAGAAGCCGCAAAATATCTCCCAGAAATGGTGGAGAACTAAGGGTCTAGCAAGATTGAGGAATTGAAATGAAATGGTATTAGTAAAAAAAAAAGTACTGGAGAAATTATTGGGGTTGAAAGCCAATAAATCCACTAGACCTGATGACATACATCCTAGGGTTTTGAAAGAAGTGGTTATAGAGATAGTGGATGCATTATCCACAAGTAAGTAACTTGTTAATGTTGTTGCCAATTTAAGTGTATCTTAGGGTTAAGTCATGGCAGGAGAGCTCGGTCACGTGATATGCTCCTCCTGTACCATGTGGGAACTCTGACACTTCTGATGTCCCAGACGACTACATGTGCGGGAAGTGTGTCCACCTCCAGCTCCTGACGGTCCACGTTGCGGAATTGGAGCTGAGGGTGGATTCACTCTGGAACATCCACGATGCTGAGAATGACGTGAGTAGCACGTGTAGCGAGCTGGTCTTGCCACAGGTGAAGGGTCCACAGCCAGCTCGTGAATGGAAGACCAGCAGGAAGAGCAGTACAAGGAAGGTAGTGCAGGGGTCCCCTGCGGTCATCCCCCTGCAAAACAGATACACTGTTTTGAGTACTGTTGAGGGGGATGACTCATCAGGGGAGGTCAGCAGCAGCCAAGTTCATGGCACCGTAGATGGTCCAGGAGGGCAGGAAAAAGAGTGGGAGAGCGATAGTGATAGGGGATTCAATTGTAAGGGGAATAGATGGGCGTTTCTGCGGCCGCAACCGAGACTCCAGGATGGTATGTTGCCTCCCTGGTCCAAGGGTCAAGGATGTCTCGGAGCGGGTGCAGGACATTCTAAAAAGGGAGGGAGAACAGCCAGTTGTCGTGGTGCACATTGGTACCAACGACATAGGTAAAAAAAAGGATGAGGTCCTACGAGATGAATTTAAGGAGCTAGGAGCTAAATTTAAAAAGTAGGACCTCAAAAGTAGTAATCTTGGGATTGCTACCAGTGCCACGTGCTAGTCAGAGTAGGAATCCCAGGATAGCGCAGATGAATACGTGGCTTGAGCAGTGGTGCAGCAGGGAGGGATTCAAATTCCTGGGGCATTGGAACAGGTTCTGGGGGGAGGTGGGACCAGTACAAACCGGACGGTCTGCACCTGGGCAGGACCGGAACCAATGTCCATGCGGGAGAGTTTGCTAGTGCTGTTGGGGAGGAGTTAAACTAATATGGCAGGGGCATGGGAATCAATGAAGGGGAGACAGAGGGAAACAAAAAGGAGGCAAAAGCAAAAGACAGAAAGGAGATGAGTAAAAGTGGAGGGCAGAGAAACCCAAGGCAAAAAACAAAAAGGGCCACTGAATATAAAGGGGCTGCAGGAGGGGTCAAAACTAAAAATCATGGTTTTAAAAACTAGGATTAAAACACTACCTAAACGCAAGCAGCATTCGAAATAAAGTAAATGAGTTGACGGCACAAATCATTACAAAGGGGTATGATTTGGTGGCCATTACAGAAACATGGTTGCAGGGTGGCCAAGACTGGGAATTAAACATACAGGGGTATCTGACGATTCGGAAAGATGGATAAGAAGGGAATGGAGGTGGGGTAGCTCTGTTAATAAAGGATGACATCAGGGCAGTTGTGAGAGACGATATTGGCTCTAATGAACAAAATGTTGAATCATTGTGGGTGGAGATTAGAGATAATAAGGGGAAGAAGTCACTGGTGGGCGTAGTTTATAGGCCCCCAAATAATAACTTCACGGTGGGGTGGGCAATAATCAAGGGAATAATGGAGGCATGTGAAAAAGGAATGGCAGTAGTCATGGGGGATTTTAACCTACATATCAATTGGTCGAATCAAATTGCACGGGGTAGCCTGGAGGAGGAATTCATAGAATGCATACGGGATTGTTTCTTAGAACAGTATGTTACAGAACTGACAAGGGAGCAAGCTATCTTAGATCTGGTCCTGTGTAATGAGACAGGAAAAATAAATGATCGCCTCGTAAAAGATCCTCTCTGAAGGAGTGATCACAGTATGGTTAAATTTGTAATACAGATTGAGGGTGAGGAAGTTGTGTCAGAAACGAGGGTACTATGCTTAAACAAAGGGGACTACAGTTAGATGAGTGTAGAGTTGGCTAAAGTAGATTGGAAACACAGACTAAACGGTGGCACAATTGAGGAATAGTGGAGGACTTTTAAGGAGCTCTTTCATAGTGCGCAACAAAAATATATTCCAGTGAAAAAGGGCGGTAAAAGAAGGGATAACCAGCCGTGGATAACCAAGGAAATAAAGGAGAGTATCAAATCAAATACCAATGCGTATAAGGTGGCCAAGGTTAGTGGGAAACTAGAAGATTGGGAAAATTTTAAACAACAGCAAAGAATGACTAAAAAAGCAACAAAGAAAGGAAAGATAGATTACGAAGGTAAACTTGCGCAAAACATAAAAACAGATATTAAAAGCTTTTACAGATATATAAAATGGAAAAGAGTGACTAAAGTAAATGTTGGTCCCTTAGAAGATGAGCAGGGGGACTTAATAATGGGAAATGTGGAAATGGCTGAGACGTCAAACAATTATTTTGCTTCGGTCTTCACAGTGGAAGACACAAAAACCATGCCAAAAATTGCTGGTCACAGGAATGTGGGAAGGGAGGACCTTGAGACAATCACTATCACGAGGGGGGTAGTGCTGGACAGGCTAATGGGACTCAAGGTAGACAAGTCCCCTGGTCCTGATGAAATGCATCCCAGGGTATTAAAAGAGATGGCGGAAGTTATAGCAGATGCATTCATTATAATCTACCAAAATTCTCTGGACTCTGGGGAGGTACCAGCGGATTGGAAAGCAGCTAATGTAACGCTTCTATTTTTTTTTAAAAAAAGGGGGCAGACAAAAGGCAGGTAACTTTTGGCCAGTCAGTTGAACATCTGTAGTGGGGAAAATGCTTGAAACTATCATTAAGGAAGAAATAGCGGGACATCTAGATAGGAATAGTGCAATCAAGCAGACGCAGCATGGATTTATGAAGGGGAAATCATGTTTAACTAATTTACTGGAATTCTTTGAGGATATAACGAGCATGGTGGATAGAGGTGTACCGATGGATGTAGTGTATTTAGATTTCCAAAAGGCATTCAATAAGGTGACTCACAAAAGGTTACTGCAGAAGATAGAGGTACGTGGAGTCAGAGGAAATGTATTAGCATGGATAGAGAATTGGCTGGCGAACAGAAAACAGAGAGTCGGGATAAATGGGTCCTTTTCAGGTTGGAAATTGGTGGTTAGTGGTGTGCCACAGGGATCGGTGCTGGGACCACAACTGTTTACAATATACAGAGATGACCTGGAAGATGGGACAGAGTGTAGTGTAACAAAATTTGCAGATGACACAAAGATTAGTGGGAAAGCGGGTTGTGTCGTGGACACAGAGGCTGCAAAGAGATTTAGATAGGTTAAGCGAATTGGCTAAGGTTTGGCAGATGGAATACAATGTCGGAAAGTGTGAGGTCATCCACCTTGCGGTGGGGGTGGGGGGGAACAGTAAAAGGGAATATTATTTGAATGGGGAGATATTGCAACCTGCTGCGGTGCAGAGGGACCTGGGGGTCCTTGTGCATGAAACTCTTTTGAGTTTACCTGAAAATAAACATAAACATTAAAACCATGCCACCCGCCTGGGTGACACAGCAGACATTTTCAAGGCCCCTTTTTTTTTTCGTTTTTTTTTGGGGCGCTAAAATCAAATTTTTCCAGTGCCCCCTATAAAAGGGGAGGGGGACACTAAAAGCACCGGCAATGAAAACAAATTAAACTTTAAAACGTAAAATCAAATTAAAATTTGGTTTCCTTGTGCATGAATCTTAAAAAGTTAGTTTGCAGGTGCAGCAGGTAATCAGGAAGGCGAATGGAATGTTGGCCTTCATTGCGAGAGGGATGGAGTCCAAAAGCAGGGAGGTCCTGCTGCAACTGTACAGGGTATTGGTGAGGCCGCACCTGGAGTACTGCGTGCAGTTTTGGTCACCTTACTTAAGGAAGGATATACTAGCTTTGGAGGGGGTACAGAGACGATTCACTAGGCTCATTCCGGAGATGAGGGGGTTACCTTATGATGATTAGATTGAGTAGACTGGGTCTTTACTCATTGGAGTTCAAAAGGATGAGGGGTGATCTTATAGAGACATTTAAAATAATGAAAGGGATAGACAAGATAGAGGCGGAGAGGTTGTTTACACTGGTCGGGGAGACTAGAACTCGGGGGCACAGCCTCAAAATACGTGGCAGCCAATTTAAAACCGAGTTGAGAAGGAATTTCTTCTCCCAGAGGGTTATGAATCTGTGGAATTCTCTGCCCAAGGAAGCAGTTGAGGCTAGCGCATTGAATGTATTCAAATCACAGATAGATAGATTTTTAACCAATAAGGGAATTAAGGGTTACGGGGAGCGGGCGGGTAAGTGGAGCTGAGTCCATGGCCAGATCAGCCATGGTCTTATTGAATGGCGGAACAGGCTCGAGGGGCTCGATGGCCTACTCCTGTTCCTAATTCTTATGTTCTTATTCATGCCCAACAGGAGGGAGGGGGCCAGTTCTGGATTTATTTTGATGAAATGAAGCTGGGCACGTGGCAGGAGCATCAGTGGGAGAACATTTTTGTGGTGGTGATCATAATTCAGTTAGTTTTAGCAAAATTATAGATAAGAACGGAGATAAAACAGGAGTAAAGGTTCTAATTTTGGGGGGTGGGGGGGTGGGAGACGAGAGACCAATTTTACTAGGTTGAGAAGTGATTTTGCAAAAGTAGACTGGAAACAGCAACTTGAAGATCCGAGTAGTGGGAGGTATTCAAGAGGGAGATACATGGGGTTCAGGGTAAACATATTCCCATAAAGAAAAGGATAGAACTGTTCCCCTGGATGACAAGGTGCATTGATTCAGTGGCAGGAAGCAAAGGGTAAGATAAGGCAAAAAAGGAAGCTTGTATCAGATATTGAGCGCTCAATACTGCAGAAAGCCTCGAAGAGTATAGAAAGTATAGGGGTGAAATTAAGAAGGAAATTAGGAAAGCAGAGAGAGGGCATGAAAACATACTGGCAAGTATAATTTAAAAAAAACCCAAAGATGTTTTATAATTACATAAAGAGCAAGAGGATAACGAATGAATGAATTGGACCTATTAGGGAAAGATGTGATTGCACTAGAGTGGGTACAGAGGAGATTTATGGGGATGTTGCCAGGACTGAGAATTTTTGCTGAGGAAAGATTGGATAGGCTGGGGTTGTTTTCTTTGGAACATATGAGGCTGAGGGGAGATTTAATTGAGGTGTGTGAAATTATGAGGAGCCTAGATAGGTCCTTCCTATTCACTCTATTTCCCTTAGCAGAGGGGGACATAGATTTGTTGAAGTAGTTGATAGAAGGATTAGAGAGGAGATGATGAAAACATTTTCACCGAGAGGCGGGGTCTGGAACTCACTGCCTGAAAGGGTGATTGAGGCAGAAACACTCATCACATTTAAAAAGTACTTGGATATGCACTTAGAGCCATGACTTATCGGGTTACGGACCTAGTGCTGTAAGGTGGGATTAGGCTGGGTAACTCTTTTTCGACCGACAGACAAGATGGACTGAATGGCTGCCTCCTGTGTCATAATTGTCTGAGTCTGACTGGTTGCCAGTTTCCAAAATTCCATAGATTCTAGAAAGGTTCCCATGGATTGGAAGGTAGCAAATTTAACCCCACTATTTAAGAAAGGAGGGAGAGAGAAAATGGGAAAGTACAGACCTCGTTAGTCTGACATCAGTAGTAGGGTAAATGCTAGAATTTATTATTAAAGACGTGGCAATAGGGCACTTAGAAAATAATAATAGGATTGGACAGAGTCAACTCAGATTTATGAAAGGGAAATCATGTTTGACAAACTTACTGGAGCTTTTTGAGGTTGTATTGAGCAGAATACATCGGGGGAACTGGTGGATGTGGTGTATTTGGATTTTCAAAAGGCATTTGAAAAGCTGTCTCAAGAGGTTATTAAACACAATTAGGACTCATGGGATTGGAGGTACTATACTAGTATGGATTGGGGATTGATTAATGGACAGAAAACAGAGATTGGAATAAACGGGTCAATTTTGGGTTGCAGCCTGTAACTCTGATCAGTGCTGGGGCCTTAGCTATTCATTCACAATCTATATCAATGATTTGGATGAGGGGACAAAGTGTAATATATCCAAGTTTGCTGATGATGCAAAGTCAGGTGGGAATTTAAGTTGTGAGGTGGATGCAAAAAGGCTTCAAGGGGATATAGACAGGCTAAGTGAGTGTGCAAGAACATGGCTAATGGAATGGGCAGGCCATGCACAGTTCTGTTCATTGCCAGTCTGCTGGTGGAGGTCGTTACCTGTGTAAAAGCCACCAAGAGGGAGCAACACTACACGGGAAGCCATGTGTATCCAGGGAAGGTTTTCAGTGGGCCAGATTCTGACCACTCGCTGCACCTCAACAAAGCAAAGAGTGAGTAGTCAATGGCCGTGACCTGTGACCCTCATCCGCCCCCCGCTCCCCCAGGCGGGTGGGCGCACATGCACTGACCTGCGACTTGCGCTCTAGGCTGCATTTGAATTGCAACCGTCGCGTGGCAGGGCCTGGCACGTGAGCGAGAGGAAGTGCGTCCCCAAGCCCTGCCTGCGCCGTGCGCACCCGACCCCCCCGTCCCCCGAGCCTGTGCTGTGTTGGACGATGCTGCAGTCACTGCTATTTTGAGGTTCAGGCGGGACCGATTAAGACCGAAAGAAAAAAGGAGGGGGGGGTGTTGGGGTGGTGGTAGAGACACGCTGGGGTCTGAGCAGCTCAGGGCCCAGGGTCTGAGCAGCTCAGGGCCCAGGTGCTGGTCGTGCACCCGTTAGTGTGAGTTTGTTTGCCGAGGCAGGGCAGTGCCCGATCCCCAGGTAATGGCGCTGCTTAAGACATGTTGCTCACTGGGTCTGCAGCACAGCAACATGTCCATGCTGCTGTTTCTGTTGCACCCGAGCCCCCTCCCACCCTGCTTCACCTCACCTTGTTGGTATATCCTATTCTTTTCTCCCTCGTACACCTATCTGGCTTCTCCTTAAATACATCCCTCAAAGGTTTAACATCTGCCCACTTCAGATCAGTGGTAACTTTTCAACCAGAGACTGATTTGTTTTATTCCTGGGTTGTGGGTGTCACTGGCAAGGCTGGCATTTATTGCCCATCCCTAATTGGGGAGACCTTTATTGAGATGTATAGAATTATGAGGGACCTAGGTAGATTGGTTAGGACATACCTATTTTCCTTAGAAGAGGGGTCAACACCAGGGAGCACAGATTTAAAGTAATTTGGGGTGGGGGAGGGGGGGGGGGTTAGAAGGGATTTGAGGGCAAATATCTTCACCCAGAGGGTGGTGGGGGTCTGGAACTCACTGCCTGAAAGGGTGGTAGAGGCAGAAAACCTCACCACATTTTAAAAGTACTTGGAAGTGCACTTAAGTGCCATAACCTATAGGGCTACGGCCCAAGAGCTGGAAAGTGAGAGTAGGCCGGATAGCTCTTTGTCGTCTGACACAGACATGATGGGCCGAAATTTACTCTCTTCGTGCTGTAAATTTATATGATTCTATGGCAAATGGAATATAAAGTGGAGAAATGTGAAGTTATCCACTTTTTTTTTTTAAAAAGGAAAAATGGCAAAGCAGAGTATTTTTTAAATGAGATTGGGAAATGTTGCTGGTCAGAGGGACCTGGGTGTCCTTGTACACGAATCACTGAAAGTTAACATGCATGTCCAGCAAGCAATTAAGAAAGCAAATGGCAAGAGGATTTGAATATGAGTGTAAAGATAGAAACATAGAAATTTACAGCGTAAAAGGAGGCCATTTCGTTAGCCGCCCTAAAGGTTACATACAAACCCATGAACAATGATGGTGTGGTGTCCCTGCACCTTACTACAAATTCACACGAGGCATGTACTGCAGACACCATCACTGTGACCATAACCTTTATTCCCAGGACCAAGGAGTGCTGACCCTGGGTGGGACCTCCCCTTTTTATACCTGGAAACCCAGGTGAGGAGTGTCTCCCACAAGTTCACCCCCTGTGGTCAGGGTGTGCATTTCTAGGGTATAAATACAGTGTACAGGAGTTGCATGAAGCTTACAGTTACATGAAGATTACTGTTGCATGATGGTTATATACATGACAGACGGAAAGGCAAAGAGCACCCAGCCTAACCAGTCCGCCCCACACCACTGCAACATCCCTTATAGTAAAAACATCTACACTCCACCCCAACCGGAGCCATGTGATCTTCTGAGAGAGGCAAAACCCAGGCCAATTTAGGGAGAAAATATCTGGGAAAATTTCCCTCTGACCCATCCAGGCGATCGAAACTAGTCCAGGAGATCACCCTGGCTGTATTCTGTTTCCTGCAGTACTTACCATTATATCTGCGCTGGCCAACAAAAGGTCATCCAGTCTAATCCCAATTACCAGCTCGAGGTCCGTAAACCTGTAGGTTACGGCACTTTAAGTGCCATCCAACCATCTCTTAAAAGTGGTGAGGGTTTCTGCATCCACCACTCTTCTAGGCAGCGAGTTCCAGATCCCCACAACCCTCTGCGTAAAGAAGCCCCCCTCTCAAATCCCTTCTAAACCTTCCACCAACCACCTTAAAACTATGCCCCCTCCACCAATGGAAATAGACCCTTACTATCTACTATGTCCAGGCCCCTCAAACTTTGTGCACCTCAATGAGGTCTCCTCTGAACAAACTCGGCCTATCCAATCTGTCCTCATAACTAAGATTCTCCTTTCCAGGCAGCATCCTAGTAAAGCTCCTCTGTATTATGTCTAAGCACTCTAGTCATTACCCCACGAGGTAAGGTATTGTACTTGAACTGTGGTGACCTTAGTCCATTTTTTACAGCTCCTGAGTGAGGGTACAGCATAATGAGTTCCCTTTTATACCTGTTTACCTGTTGTGTACAGGTGACCCCTAGGTCTCCACCAGTTGCATCCTCTGGGAAATGTGGAAATGGCTGAGACCTTAAACAATTATTTTGCTTCAGTCTTCACAGTGGAAGACACAAAAACCATGCCAAAAATTGCTGGTCACAGGAATGTGGGAAGGGAGGACCTTGAGACAATCACTATCAAGAGGGGGGTAGTGCTGGACAGGCGAATGGGACTCAAGGTAGACAAGTCCCCTGGTCCTGATGAAATGCATCCCAGGGTATTAAGAGATGGCGGAAGTTATAGCAGATGCATTCGTTATAATCTACCAAAATTCTCTGGACTCTGGGGAGGTACCAGCGGATTGGAAAGCAGCTAATGTAACGCCTCTGTTTTTTTTTTTAAAAAAGGGGGCAGACAAAAGGCAGGTAACTTTTGGCCAGTCAGTTGAACATCTGTAGTGGGGAAAATGCTTGAAACTATCATTAAGGAAGAAATAGCGGGACATCTAGATAGGAATAGTGCAATCAAGCAGACGCAGCATGGATTTATGAAGGGGAAATCATGTTTAACTAATTTACTGGAATTCTTTGAGGATATAACGAGCATGGTGGATAGAGGTGTACCGATGGATGTAGTGTATTTAGATTTCCAAAAGGCATTCGATAAGGTGACACACAAAAGGTTACTGCAGAAGATAGAGGTACGTGGAGTCAGAGGAAATGTATTAGCATGGATAGAGAATTGGCTGGCGAACAGAAAACAGAGTCGGGATAAATGGGTCCTTTTCAGGTTGGAAATTGGTGGTTAGTGGTGTGCCACAGGGATCGGTGCTGGGACCACAACTGTTTACAATATACAGAGATGATCTGGAAGATGGGACAGAGTGTAGTGTAACAAAATTTGCAGATGACACAAAGATTAGTGGGAAAGCGGGTTGTGTCGTGGACACACAGAGGCTAGGTTAAGTGAATGGGCTAAGATTTGGCAGATGGAATACAATGTCGGAAAGTGTGAGGTCATCCACCTTGGGGGGCGGGGGGGGGGGAAGAAGAGAGAGAGAGAGAGAGAGAGAGAGAGAGAGAGAGAGAGAGAAACAGTAAAAGGGAATATTATTTGAATGGGGAGAAATTACAACATGCTGCGGTGCAGAGGGACCTGGGGGTCCTTGTGCATGAATCCCAAAAAGTTAGTTTGCAGGTGCAGCAGGTAATCAGGAAGGCGAATGGAATGTTGGCCTTCATTGCGAGATGGCTGGAGTACAAAAGCAGGGAGGTCCTTCTGCAACTGTATAGGGTATTGGTGAGGCTGCACCTGGAGTACTGCGTGCAGTTTTGGTCACCTTACTTAAGGAAGGATATACTAGCTTTGGAGGGGGTACAGAGACGATTCACGAGGCTGATTCCGGAGATGAGGGGGTTACCTTATGATGATAGATTGAGTAGATTGGATCTTTACTCGTTGGAGTTCAGAAGGATGAGGGGTGATCTTATAGAAACATTTAAAATAATGAAAGGGAGAGACAAGATAGAGGCCGAGAGGTTGTTTCCACTGGTCGGGGAGACTAGAACTAGGGGGCACAGCCACAAAATACGGTGGAGCCAGTTTAAAATCGAGTTGAGAAGGAATTTCTTCTCCCAGAGGGTTGTAAATCTGTGGAATTCTCTGCCCAAGGAAGCAGTTGAGGCTAGCTCATTGAATGTATTCAAAATCACAGATAGATAGATTTTTAACCAATAAGGGAATTGAGGGTTACGGGGAGTGGGCGGGTAAGTGGAGCTGAGTCCACGGTCAGATCAGCCATGATCTTGTTAAATGGCGGAGCAGGCTCGAGGGGCTAGATAGCCTACTCCTGTTCCTAATAGTTCTTGTGTTCTTATGGTGGTACAAGCATAGTGTATACAGTGTGAAGGTACATCCAGTAGTCTTATGTAACTGTACATAGTGTACAGGGAGTATACTTATGTTATACATACATTTTCAGAATGGCAGGCGGTGACTAGTGGGGTATCGCAAGGTTCTGTGCTGGGGCCCCAGCTGTTTACACTGTATATTAATGATTTAGACGAGGGGATTAAATGTAGTATCTCCAAATTTGCGGATGACACTAAGTTGGGTGACAGTGTGAGCTGTGAGGAGGATGCTATGAGGCTGCAGAGTGACTTGGTTAGGCGAGTGGGCAAATGTATGGCAGATGAAATATAATGTGGATAAATGTGAGGTTATCCACTTTGGTGGTTAAAAACAGAGAGACAGACTATTATCTGAATGGTGACAGATTAGGAAAAGGGGAGGTGCAACGAGACCTGGGTGTCATGGTACATCAGTCATTGAAGGTTGGCATGCAGGTACAGCAGGCGGTTAAGAAAGCAAATGGCAAATTGGCCTTCATAGCGAGGGGATTTGAGTACAGGGGCAGGGAGGTGTTGCTTCAGTTGTACAGGGCATTGGTGAGGCCACACCTGGAGTATTGTGTATAGTTTTGGTCTCCTAACCTGAGGAAGGACATTCTTGCTATTGAGGGAGTGCAGCGAAGGTTCACCAGACTGATTCCCGGGATGGCGGGACTGACCTATCAAGAAAGACTGGATCAACTGGGCTTGTATTCACTGGAGTTCAGAAGAATGAGAGGGGACCTCATAGAAACGTTTAAAATTCTGATGGGTTTAGACAGGTTAGATGCAGGAAGAATGTTCCCAATGTTGGGGAAGTCCAGAACCAGGGGTCGCAGTCTAAGGATAAGGGGTAAGCCATTTAGGACAGAGATGAGGAGGAACTTCTTCACCCAGAGAGTGGTGAATCTGTGGAATTCTCTACCACAGAAAGTTGTTGAGGCCAATCCACTAAATATATTCAAAAAAGAGTTAAATGTAGTCCTTACTACTAAGGGGATCAAGGGGTATGGTGAGAAAGCAGGAATGGGGTACTGAAGTTGCATGTTCAGCCATGAACTCATTGAATGGCGGTGCAGGCTAGAAGGGCCGAATGGCCTACTCCTGCATCTATTTTCTATGTTTCTATACCCAACACTCTTCACCCTCTCTAGTGCAATTATGTTCTTCCTATAATACGGTGACCAGAACTGCACGCAGTACTCTAGCTGGGGCCTAACCAAAGTATTATACAATTTAAGCATAACCTCCCTGCTCTTATATTTTGTGCCTTGGCCAATAAAGGCAAGCATTCCGTATGCCTTCTTAACCACCTTATCGACCTGGCCTGCTACTTTCAGGGATCTGTGGACAAGCATTCCAAGGTCCCTTTGTTCATCTACACTATTAAGTGGCCTACCGCTTAATGTCTGTCTGTCTGTCTTTTAGTCCTCCCAAAGTGCATCATCTCGCACTTCTCTGAATTAAATTCCATTTGCCACTGCTCTGCCCACCTGACCAGTAGATTGATATCCTCCTGCAGCCCATGACTTTCCTCTTCTTTATCAACCACACAGCCAATTTTAGTTTTGTCTGCAAACTTCTTAATCATAATCCCTATATTCAAATCTAAATCGTTAGATATATACAACGAAAAACAAGGGACCCAGTACTGAGCCCTGCGGAACCCCACTGGAAACATCTATTCAGTCACAAAAACATCCATTAATCATTACCCTTTGCTTCCTACCTCCAAACCAATTTTGGATCTTGCCACTTTGCCCTGGATCCCGTGGGCTTTAACTTTCATGACCAGTCTACCATGTGGGATCTTATCAAAAGCCTTGCTAAAGTTCATGTATACTACATCGTACGCACTACCCTCATCGACCTTCTTGGTTACCTCCTCAAAAAATTCAATCAGGTAAGATGCTTTACTGCAAATTTATAGGGTCCTGATGAGACCACACCTGGAGTATTATGTACAGTTTTGGTCTGCTTACCGAAGAAAGGATATACTTGCCATAAGAGGGAGTGCAACAAAGGTTCAACCGACTGATTCCTGGGATGTGGGGATTGTCCTATGAGGAGAGATTGAATAGATTAGACCTTTTCAGAAGAATGAGGGGTGATAACATAGAATATAAGAAATAGGAGCAAGAGTAGGCCATTTGGCCCCCTCGAGCCTACTCTACCATTTAATAAGATCATGGCTGATCTGATCAAGGACTCTGGTCCACTTCCCTGCCTGCTCCCCATAACACTTTATTCCTTTATTTATCAAAAAGCTGTCTATCTCCACATTAAATATATTCAATGACCCAGCCTCCACTGCTCTCTGGGGCAGAGAATTCCACAGATTTACAAACCTCTGAAGAAATTCCTCCTCATCTCAGTTTTAAATGGGCGATCCCTTATTCTGAGACTATGCCCCCTAGTTTTAGTTACCCCCATGAGTGGAAATATCCTCTCTGCATCCACCTTGTCGAGCCCCCTCATTATCTTATAACTTTCAATAAGATCACCTGTCATTCTTCTGAACTCCAATGTGTATAGGCCCAACCTACTCGAGCTATCTTCTTAAGTCAACCCCCTCATCTCTGGAATCAACCTAGTGAACAGCCTCCAATGCAAATATATCCGTCCTTAAGTACGGAGACCAAAACTGCACACAGTACTCGGTGTGGTCTTACCAATACCCTGTACAGTTGTAGCAGGACTTCTGTTTTTATATGCCATCCCCCTTGAAATAAAGGCCAACATTCCATTTGCCTTCCTGATTGCTAGCTGTACCTGCATACTAACTTTTTGTGTTTCATGCACAAGAATCCACAGGTTCCTCTGTACTACAGCACTTTGCAATTTTTCTCCATTTAAATTATAATTTGCTTTTCTATTTTTTTTCTGCCAAAGTGGCTAACCACACATTTTCCCACATTATACTCCACTTGCCAAATTTCTGTGCACTCACTTATATCCCTTTGCAGATTTCTTGTGTCCGCCACACAATTTGCTTTCCCACCCATCTTTGTATCATCAGCAAACGTGGCTACATTACGCTCAGTCCCTTCATCCAAGTCATTAATATAGATTGTAAATAGTTGAGGCCCCAGCGCCGATCCCTGCAGCCCCCCACTAGTTACTGTTTGCCAAGCGAAAAAATGACCTATTTATCCCGAATCTCTGTTTCCTGTTAGTTAGCAAATCCTTTATCCATGCTAATATATTACCCTCAACCCCGTGAACTTTTATCTTATGCAGTAGCTTTTTATGTGGCACCTTATCGAATACCTTCTGGAAATCCAAATACACCACATCCACTGGTTCCCCCTTATCCACCCTGCTCATTTCATCCTCGAAGAACTCCAGCAAATTTGTTAAACATGACTTCCCCTTCATAAATCCATGCTAACTCTGCTTGATTGAATCCTGCTTTTCCAAATGTCCTGCTACTGCTGCCTTTATAATGGACTCCAGCATTTTCCCAATGACCGATGTTAGGCTAACTGGTCTATAGTTTCCTGCTTTCTGTCTGCCTCCTTTTTTAAATAGGGATGTTACATTTGCTGTTTTCTAATCTGCTGGGGTCTCTCCAGAATCCAGGGAATTTTGGTAGATTGCCACCAATGCATCAACTATCTCTGCAGTTACTTCTTTTAAAACCCTAGGATGCAAACCATCAGGTCCAGGGGACTTGTCTGCCTTTAGTCCCATTATTTTACTAAGTACTACTACTTTAGTGATTGTATTAAGTTCCTCCCTCCCTTTAGCCCCTTGATTATCCATTATTAGGATGTTTTTAGTGTCTTCTACCATGAAGACCGATACAAAAGATTTGTTCAAATTCTCTGCCATTTCCCTGTTCCCCATTATTAATTCCCCAGTCTCATCCTCTAAGGGACCAACAACTACTTTAAGCACTCTCTTCCTTTTCATGTACCTGAAGAAACTCTTGCTATCTGTTTTTATATTTCATGCTAGTTTGCTATCATAATCTATCTTCCCTCTCTTTCTTTTTTTTTTAGTCGTTTTTGCTGGCTTTTAAAAGTTTCCCCAATCCTCTGGCCTCCCACTAGTCTTGGCCACTTTGTATGTCCTTGTTTTCAATTTGATACCATCCCTTATTTCCTTAGTTAGCCACGGATGGTTATCCCTTCTCTTAGTCTTTCCTTCTCATTGGAATATATTTTTGTTGAGAGTTATGAAATGTCTCCTTAAATGTCTGCCATTGCACCTCAACCGTCCCACACTTTAATCTATTTTCCCAGTCCACTTTAGCCAACTCTGCCTTCATACCTTTGTAGTCTCCTTTATTTAAGCTTAGGACACTGGTTTGAGATCCAACTTTCTCACCCTCCAACTGAATTTGAAATTCAACCATGCTATGGTCACTCACTCTTTTTGTGGATCCTTTACTAGGAGACCGTTTATTAATCCTGTCTCATTACACAGTACCAGATCTAAGATAGCCTACTCCCTGGTTGGTTCCGCAATGTACTGTTGAAGGAAACTATCCCGGATACACTCTGACTTCTTCCTCAAGGCTACCCTGGCCAATTTGCTTTGTTCAATCAATATGAAGGTTAAAATCGGCCATGATTATTGCCGTTCCTTTTTTTTTTAACAAGCCTCATTGAAACATACAAATTCTTACAGGGCTTAACGTGGTATGTGTAGGGAGGATATTTCCCCTGACTGGGGAGTGTTGAACCAGGGATCACAGTCCCAGAATAAGGGGTTGGCCATTTAGGACTGAGATGAGGAGAAATGTCTTCAATCTGAGGGTGTTGAATCTTTGGAATTCTCTACCTCCAGAGAGCTGTGGAGGTTCAGTCTTTGAGAATATTCAAGACAGAGATCGATATATTTTTGGATATTAAGGGAATCAAGGGATATGGGGATAGTGCAGGAAAATGGAGTTGAGGTAGAAGATCAGCCATGATATTGAATGGTGGAGCAAGCTTGAGTGGCCAAATGGCCTACTCCTCCTCCTCTTTTTTTTATGTTCTTATACAAGTCCTGTTGACCCATCATACCTGTGCTTGCTGACCTACATTGGCTCCTGGTTAAGCAATGCCTTGATTTTAAAATTCTCATCCTTATTTTCAAAACTCTTCATGGCCTCGACCCTCCCTATCTCCGTAATCTCCTCCAGCCCCACAACCTTCTGAGATAGCTACGTTCCTCCAATTCTGGCCACTTTAGCAACCCCGATTTTTAATCGCTCCACCATTGGTTGACGTGCTTTCAGCTGCCTAGGCCTTGAGCCTTGGAATTCCTTCCCTAAACCTCTCTAACCTTTGCTTAAAACCTATCTCTTTGACCAAGCTTTGGTCATCTGCCCTAAAATCTCCTTATGGCTCTGCCAAATTTTGTATTCTAACTCTCCTGTGAAGTGCCTTGGGATGTTTTACTACGTTAAAAATGCTAAAGAAAACAAGTTGTTGTTGCTATCTGGGTAGTTCTGTTAGAAAGGGCTTGTGTTTGTTTAGTGAGAACAAGATCAGGCTCTGGTATGATGCCCTTCACAATCAATTAGCTTGCTGACAATCACTGTTTAGGTTCATGTATGAAGAAAACTGCTTGGGTGAGATACCCCAACACTATCCAAAATGTGAATCATACCCTAGCAGGAATCAATCTTCAAGTGAGAAGGGGAGGAAAAAACATCAAACATTTTGAGTGAATGTCTTATTTGATGAGAGCTATCCATTAACCTGGATACATGTAGATAGTTTATACTGAATAGTCTACTCTTTTTTTTCCCCTCTGACAGGAACTGTGAATATATTCCTGAAGGAGCATGGGTGCGCAAAAATTGTACATGGTGTAGGTGCAGCTATGGGATTTTGCACTGTATTCAGGGATCTCAAGGCAACTGTGGTAAGAAATATTTAAAGTCTTGTAACCTGAATCTTAATGGACATTTCAGTATAGAAACTTGTAGCAGCATGTATTGCTAATAATCCACATTACTGCTTGTGAGCACACAAACAAGGTTGGTGAGCTGTAGGTGTAAATTTCGAGGAGAGATAATACACCACGGTCACAGTGTCATACATTACTGGCTAGGGTTATTTCAGTGCTTTCTGAAAAGTAGAGGTTACATTTAGGAGATTTGGGCATGAAGCTGGGAGGCAGTGACACATTAAGAACATAACATAAGAAATAGGAAATGGGGTAGGCCATCCGGCCCCTCGAGCCTGCTCCGCCATTCATTAAGATCATGGCTGATCTGATCATGGACTCAGCTCCACTTCCCCGCCCGCTCCCCATAATCCTTTATCCCCTTATCGTTTAAGAAACTGTCTATTTCTGTCTTTAAAAATTTATTCAATGTCCCAGCTTCCACAGCTCTCTGAGGCAGCGAATTCCAGAGATTTACAACCCTCAGAGGAAATTTCTCCTCATCTCTGTTTTAAATGGGCGGCCCCTTATTCTAAGATTATGCCCTCTAGTTCTAGACGCCCCCCATCAGTGGAAACATCCTCTCTGCATCCACCTTGTCAAGCCCCCTGATATATTCTTATACATTTCGATAAGATCACCTCTCATTCTTCTGAATTCCAATGAGTAGAGGCCCAACCTCCACGACCTTTCCTCATAAGTCAACCCCCTCATCCCCAGAATCAGCCTAGTGAACCTTCGCTAAACTGCATGCAGTATTCCAGGAGTGGCCTCACCAATACCGTATGTAGCTATAGTAAGATTTCCCTGCTTTTATACTCCATCTCCTTTGCAATAAAGACCAAGATACTATTGGCCTTCCTGATCACTTGCTGTACCTGTGTACTATCCTTTTGTGTTTCATGCACAAGTACTCCAAGATCCTGCTGTACTGCAGCACTTTGCAATCTTTCTCCATTTAAATAATGACTTGCTCTTTGATTTTTTTTTTCTGCCAAAGTACATGACCTCTCACTTTCTGACATTATACTCCATCTGCCAAATTTGTGCCCACTCACTTAGCCTCTCTATATGTCCTTTTGCAGGTTCTTTGTGTCCTCCTCACACATTGCTTTTCCTCCCATCTTTGTATCATCAGCAAACCTGGTTACGTTACACTCAGTCCCTTCTAAGTTGTTAATATGGATTGTAAATAGTTGTGGTCCCAGCACTGATCACTGCGGCACCCCACCAGTTACTGGTCGCCAACCAGAGAATGAACCATTTATCCCGACTCTTTGTTCTGTTAGTTAGCCAATCCTCTATCCATGCTATTAACCTCAACCCCATGAACTTTTATCTTGTGCAGTAACCTTTTATGTGGCACCTTGTCAAATGCCTTCTGGAAGTCCAAATACACCACATCCACTGGTTTCCCCTTTATCCACCCTGTTCGTTACATCCTCAAAGAACTCCAGCAAATTTGTCAAACATGACTGCCCCTTCATAAATCCATGCTGACTCTGCCTGACCGAATTTTGCTTATCCAAATGTCCTGCTATTGCTTCTTTAATAATGGACTCCAACATTTTCCCAACCAAAGATGTTGGGCTAACTGGTCTATAGTTTCCTGCTTTTTGTCTGCCTTTTTTAAATAGGGGCGTTACATTTGCAGTTTTCCAATCTGCTGGGACCTCCCCAGAATCCAGGGAATTTTGGTAAATTACAACCAATGCATCCATTAAGGGACCTTTTTTTTAGAAGTGATATTTGCAGAAAATGGATGGTTGGGCGTTTTTGAGGCGAGGGTGATGGTGGCTTTGAAGAGGCGAGGAATGATGGCTGGAGGACTGGGTGGGGAAGAAATGAGGAGTTAGAAGGTGGGGGTTGCATAGATGAGAAGCTTTGAGAGGGTAGAAAGGAACAGAAGTGAGAAACCGGAACAAGATGGAGGTTTTGGTTTAACGTACATAGGAGATTTGGGTGAGGTAGGGAGCAGTGGGGTAATCTCCAAAGGTGACCTCTATTTTGGAGATAATGAAATCTATGACTCACCTTTTGATGATTAGGCTTGAATATCAATTTTTCAGTGCTTAACCATCCAATATTTTATACTTTAGATAGTAAGAGACAAAAGATCTCATTACAAGTTAATTTCAGATGGTTCACGGCTGCTACCAATGAGATATCTGACACATTTGATGTTTAGGCTTGAATATCAATTTATCTGTGGTTAACCTTCCATTTCTTTTATACTTCAGATGTTGAAAGAGACTTAAATGAAGATCTCAGATATTATCAGTTACTTTCAGACGGCTCTCGGCTGCTACCAATGAGATACCTGCTGCTGTCAGGGATATTCCTGACCATTGTTTCATTTGGACTATTACCTTATAATGTATGTTCATCACAAACTGGAACCACACTGTAGTACATTTAGTTCTGTTCCGGGGAATTCAGAGAATTTATTTCCGCCTGTGAAAAGAAGATGCCGTGAGTTGTTTAACTTCTAGTAGAATGGGACCCTTATTTTCCAATGCACTGCAATGGTTCCATCATGAAATAAGTATTTATGAGAGGAAATGGGGATCTGCCTGTAACAGATTTTTAGTGCACTTTTTATGTGGGGCACAGATGTCATGCATCATAGTAGGTGTGTCTGTAGCTGTACCAAAGATTGTGACATTTCTATCATGTTACTGGTCACTTTTTTTTGCATCAGCTAGAAAGGAGCATTGCAATGATTGAATCATGCAATATTGAGTATTGGGAATTGTTAAGAGCAGCCGTGGGCAGATTAGAAGCTACAATAGTTTGACATGAATGCTATCAGCTATTTTCTAGTTTTTATTGTTCAAGGAAGTAACTTAGACTGTTCGAAGCTGTCAATAATAATTTTAAAGTGTTATTTAAGTTGTAAATAGTTTCTGTTGTAAGTATGCTATTTCATCATATAAATTTTAATAAATTTATTTATGCCAGTATATAACTACTCTTCAATTATCTGTGTTGTGTTTCATTGGTGCAGTGGGAATGATGCACTTGATTGTGATGGATATTGATCTGTGCTTCTACATCAAAATTCAATCATTGACTTGCCATACAAGTCAATGGAATGGTTTTCCTATTTGCTACTATAAGAAGTTAGCATTGCCAACATCTATTGTAAATATGGGGTAATTCTCCTGCAAACTGTAAGGGGTGGTTTTCAGGGGGTCAGCTTTCCCTTCTGACCTTTGAGCGGTTCTGAATTGCTCCCACACCCTTGGTTCTAGACACTGGAATTATGAAAGGACTGTGACAGACTTGGACAGACAATCGGTTTCAAGGTAGGAAGCAGGTATGGCTTTATTTTGTTTAAAAAGAAGTAAAAAGGCACACCTTTAATAACACACACACACAATAGTAATACCAATACATCCTGAGGGGTACAACACATTGAATAAAGTGTCAAATTACAGCCTGTGGGGAAAAGAATACAGCTTAAACTCTAAATGGGGTAAAGAGGAGAATGCAGATACATTTACACGTTATCCTAGCCTCCCCCCTCTCAATTCCCCTTACTAACTAAGTTATAGCTCTGGGGGGGGGGGGGGGGGGAGTTCGGGGGCTATGCTCACCAATCCCTTTTGACAGTTGCCGGTGAATTGCGGTTTCGGGGTTCGCTGCACTTGGCCGCCTCGGCGAGCCGTACCCCGGATGGAGGAGAGGACTTCGGACTGCGTAGTCTTCAGTTGGTGCGCATCCGTTGATGCGGTAAGTTGCATTTTGGATGTATGGGGTAAGTACCCAATTTCTTTGGTTAGGAATCGTTTTAGTTAGTCCTTTTTGGTAATTTCTCCCCCGTTGGGTCGTTCAGAAGTAGATTGTAGAGTGATTGTCAATTTGGTTGCTGACAACCTTCCGTTTCGTGGGCCTCATGCTCGGTCAGTTTTTGATGAGTTCTAGTCGTTTCCTTCACTATTCCATTTCTTCACTCCCCAGCTCCTGTTGCTTGTGTCTGTGTCCTGTCAGTGTTCGAGTCTGTGTTCTGTAAGTTTCTCCTTGTAAAACTGGGGAATAGATATACCCCAAAAAGGCTTTATCTCTTTTTTTTTTTTTCCTTTTCCCGCTGTCCCCCCCCCCCCCCAAAAAAAAATCTTGCCCAGCTCTTTGTTTCGATTGTGCACTCCAGGTAACTGAAACTTGATTAATTGGTTTTAATCTGGCATTAATAGGCTTTTCGAAATTGATAAGCTCTCGTCCATTGTACGAGTCTGGCCTGAGCCAGATATTTCTATGCCTGTTGAAAAGGTGTTGGAATATGTATGTGACATTTGGATCCTCTGGGTGGGGTGATACTGTTTCTTCCATGGTCGATTGTTTAAATGCTAA
This sequence comes from Pristiophorus japonicus, assembly GCF_044704955.1. NCBI lineage: Eukaryota > Metazoa > Chordata > Chondrichthyes > Pristiophoridae > Pristiophorus > Pristiophorus japonicus. The sequence goes on along the minus strand of NC_091978.1, from coordinate 89,943,226 downwards.
TGTTTTCTAGGGGCAAGTTTCAAGGCTGAACAATTCCCAGACAATTTGATTAGCTCCAATGTCCAAACTGAGTGAAGTCCCACCCCCCTGTTCTGGCAGTCTGTTCCAAAATGCTCCTTTAGAGATCTTAAACTTGTAAAGCTCTTGGGTATCTACCTCAGTTTTTCCTAGGATACCAAAATGTTTATCGAGTTCCAAAGTAAATTCCCTTTCCTATGAGTCCAAACACGGGGCGGGGGCGGGCGCGGTGCGGGGGCGGGGGGGGGCGCGCGGGGGGCGCGGCGGGGGGGGGGGGGAAGGTACCAGGAATCTTTGCGAAATATTGGTAATTTCTGCAAAACGCACCCATAAGTGGACAGGATCGCACTGGAGAATGTCAGAAAATCCATGCAGTGAGGCCTACTGTCACCTCACCACATCGTGGACCACCCAGACCTGTGAGAGAACACCACTGCAGGTCGGGGCTATAAGTAGAGCTGGAACGCCGGGCCCAGAAGAGGCGAAGGCCCAGGGCCAGCCCACACTGCGATATGTGCGTGCACTAGGTCTGTGCAGCAGAGTAGGTCTCCAGTCGTCCTGGTTAATCCTTGTCACTGGACCAAGACCTAGTTCTGTCAAGCCCGTGTGGTGGCTGATGTGCAACGGTTACCACACGTTTATAAAAAAAATAATAATAATAATAAATCCACGCACAGGCATCTTCCAACCCTTCAATTGGAGTTCAGGACTGAAATGTCAGGTCCTTCATTGAAACATCTGTGAACTTGTGGAAGCAAGTCATCCTCGTTCGAGGGACCGCCTATGATGATTTGAACAGCCTGCCCCTGCCCCCCAGTGGAACAGTGACAGCTTGCTCCTTCCCCACCCACTACCATTTCCCCAGGATTGCCATACAGAGGTGTGGTATGCTCTAGGAAGTGGTGGTAAATACCCAAATGGGTGGAGAAAGTCTGTTGCAGTTGTCGCTCCATCCAGATGGCTCCAGAGTCTTACCCAATGAAAGCCTCAGTCTTGGCCAAGACTTTTGCTCTGATGATGGGGGCACCTCTGCCCCTTTTACCTACTCTATCCCCACTGTAACACTACTGGAGTTTCCTGGCAGGCTCCCTTCTCTGAGAGGCCACCATGCATGTCTAATGAGTTCTGATCCAAGATGGGCCGTGCCTATGGAAGTGGAGGCAGATGTACCACTCTGCTGAAACCTTTCCCTGAAGAGGAAATTCCAGGCCATATTATGCACCATCTATCTACTTACTTGTTGAATTATTGTTCAATAAATTTGGTGGTAATTAAAGCCTAAAAACAAAGTTGTGTCATTCTGCCACTTACAAATGTGAGGAGGATCCTGCGGAGACATGGAATAGAACCAGGGCCTAAAGCAAATCTAAAATGTTCTGTTTTAGCCTGGGCACGATATCAAACCTACCCAGATATTGCAGGCAGTGGAAACACACTTGAGGATATACAGGTTTGTCATGAAAATTTGAGTAACAGAAGCCAAAATATATTTAGAGTAAAACGACCCAATAATGTTGCAGTATAAGTAGGTTGATCGAATTTCTGTACAGACCAACAAACAAAATTTAAAACAAGCAGAACAATAACAGATTATAGTAGTAATATCCTCCCCAAAACTAAGCTTTGCATAATTGGGCACAAAGTCAGGGTCCCAGCTTTCCAATCCATGCCCACCATCATCAGAGCTCTGCTGTGCTAATGGCATATTGTTCATCTCTTTATTTTTAAGCTCTGATTTTATAAAGTGGTGAAATCATTCTCGCTGCCCAAGGGTTTGGTTCATTCAGATCAAGATACCATTACAAAATAAGGCATACATTCATTAATTCTTTACGCGTTTTATCATATGCTGTAACTTTTTTTTAAAGTACCTAAGTTCCCTTTTAAGTAGGATGAGGATAATGTGTTGTGTTGCAATCCCTAAAGAAGCAGTTTGTATCACAATTGGAAGGTGAATTGCTCGCTGTTCCTAAAAATATTAGAACCACACCAATCACTACTAGCAGAACAAGGTTGTGATTTTCTTCTGATGCACTCAAGTGAAAGTGAGACTTTTCAAAGGATAAGGTTGATCCCATAAGTGTGTGTAAATGATTTAAAAAGTCACAAATAGAAACAATATCAGAGAACCAAGAGAATTCTCAGTGAAGCCTGCCTTTGTTCATGTGTAAGCTTTACTGAGAATTCTTTTATTTATTTTTTTTTATTTTCATTTTCTCACTAGCTTTTCTTCACCTCCACTGGTTTCTTGCTGTGAGGCGGTACCGTTCCATGGACACTGGTCATTCAAGAGGCCATTATTCACTGACAGTGGAGACCACCACATTGGAGCCTGTTTCTATTCAGACCTGATATTTACAAATGTACATTTCAAGCAGGGGACACTGCTTGATCCAGAGCAGGTACCCTGACTGATTTATACCTCTGGCAACCTAGGGACACGGTTGTTGCTTGCAGTTAGCTTCTGAAAGGTGACCTCTGATCCTCCAGAAAGATTAAAGAAAGAAGACTATTTCCTTCCCTGTCACAGAATAGCAGCATTATAGTTATAGGTACAGTCCCAGAATGACCAATGATGACACAAGTACTGTAACAGTTCAGTCCATGAGGGCACTGACATTCCAGGTCCCGAACTTCATTTGGAAGGGTGGAAGATGCCTGTGCGTAAGTTCTTTTGACGTGGGGTGGCCATTGCACACCGGCTACCGTACAGGCTTAACTGAGCAAGGTCTTAATCCAGTGGCAAGGGGGTCCAAGACAACTGGAGACCAGGCACTGCTGTATGAGCTTAGTTGCCTACGGCGGGATGCGAGCTGTAAGCTCGGTGCTGAGCAGTGCCCTTCGGTGAGGTGATGAGGAAACATAGGTAAGGCTGAAGGCAGTCATTGGGATGGTATTACATATGTAATAACTCAATAGACTGAATACTGTAAAATCACTCAAGGTGCAAAGCTAGCTCAACTTTATTCAGTCCCACAGTGCCCCCATTACATGGTGGCTTACTTTAAATACCTGGCCCACACACGTGTGCGTACAGCCCAATCACCTCTGACAGTGGTGTCCCTGGTGGCTAGAAATCCCAAGCATACATACATGACAACATCTCCCTTCAAGATCAAGTTAAGATGGTCTGGGGCTTTCCGCTCACAAATTGATCATCTCAGTTCAACTCCAGTTCTGGGCAAGTGTTGAGTCAGTTATGACTGGAGGGTGGGAAGCTGATGGGATGGGAGGGGCAATGACCATGTCAGAGATTGAAAGTCCAGATTCATTGATGACGGCGGAGTCCTCTGATGAATGAATATAGGTTGGTTGGTCACCGATCGTATCTTCCTCAACTTGTTCCAGTTCCTCGGTGTGCTGTAGCTTTATCTGATCAACATGTTTCCTGCGTGTTTGCCCATTCTTGAGCATGACAATAAACACTGTTACCCTCCTTGGCTGTAACAGTACCGGCGACCCACTTGGGACCTTGACCATAATTTAGCACATGCACAAGATCGTTAATAGATGTTGCGTGACACAGCAGCACGATCATAATGTCACTGCTGATTTTGACGTCTGTTTTCAACATAATCAGAATGGACGAGAGAGAGAGCTTGGTCTTGAGCCATCTCCATCAATAGTTCAGCAGGGGAGACGCTGGTAAGCGTGTGGGGTCTTGTCCTGTAACTAAAAGGTCCGTCGTCGCTCACAACGATGTCGGGCAGACCATGAGTACCAAACATAACATGAAGACTCTCAATGGTAGCTGTGGATGTACTGGATGACATGATTATACACTCTATCCACTTGGAAAATACATCCACCACAACAAAAAACATCTTATCCAGGAAGGGACCCACAAACTTGATGTGGATCCTCGACCATGGTTTGGATGGCCACGATCACAGACTCAGCGGAGATTCTGCTGATACTTTGCTTAGATGCATGCAAGTGTTACACTGATGCACACGTGATTCCAGATCAGAGTTGTCAGTATTTCACCATCTTGCAATGACTCTAAGTATGTAACTGTAACTCATGCATACTGTACCTGTACCCTTGTAATGCACACCCTAACCACAGGGAGTGAGCTCCTCACCTGGGCTTCCAGGTATAAAAGGGGAGTTCCCACCCAGGATCAGGACTCTTCAGTCCTGGAAATAAAGTCAAGGTCACAGAGTGACCGTGTCTGATATATCCATGCCTCGTGTGAGTTTGTAACAAGGTGCAGAGACATTACAAGAGTCAATTCCAGGTCACCATATGTGAGACCTGGCGATGGCTTACATCATGATAATACCAGGATGAGTGCTGTGTAGATCATGTACAAATTTATCTCTGCCTTTCTTAGGCATAACAACACGATTACCCCACAGTAAACAATCTGACTGAATGGATAGTTTGTCTTTGCGAGGTTTGGTCTCATCCCACATTTCCATAGGTATAGCAGACCAATCACCACTAAGGGCACAATGTTTTACAACCGATTTAAAATCTGGTCCAGGTCCTAACTTGTTGAGCAGTGACAAAGGTTCTTTCACTCTCAAAAGCATCCATAACTAATAGTAGATCTGCAGGTTGTGGCGTCTCCAGCTCCGGTGTGGGCAAAGGCAGATGGCTCAGTGCATTGGCACAATTCTCGGTGCCAGGTCTATGGCGAATTACATAATCATATGCAGATAATGTCAGCACCCACCTCTGGATGCATTGGTATTGCTATCTTGGTTTTCCGAAAACAATGAAATGAGTGGCTTGTGATCCGTTTCGAGTTCAAAACAAAGACCAAACAGGTACTGATGCATCTTTTTAACCCCATACATGCAAGCTAAAGCTTCTTTTGCTACCATGCTGTAGGCTCTTTCCACCTTTGACAAACTTTTCGAAGCATACACAATAGGTTGTAGTTTACCCGACTCATAGCTTGTTGGAGCATGCAGCCAACCCCATAGGATGATGCATCACAGGCCAATACTAGATGCTTACACGGATCATAATGCACCAGCAACTTGTTAGAGCAAAGCAGATTTGTAGCTTTCTCGACACCCCAAACCCAGTTGTCGCCTTTTCTGAGTAGCATATGCAATGGCTCTAATAAAGTGTTCAATCTAGGTAAGAAATTACCGAAGTAGTTGAGTAGCCCAAGGAATGAATGCAGCTCTGTCACATTCTGAGGCCTGGGTGCATTTTTGATGGCCTTGGTTTTCGAGTCCATAGGCCTAATATCAGCAGCAATCTTCCTCCCCAGAAATTTGACTTCCGGTGCCATGAAGACACACTTTGAATGTTTCAGCCTGAGTCCCACTTTGTCCTGACGATGTAGAACCTCTTCAAGGTTGTTCAGGTGTTTGGCAGTGTCACGACTGGTGACCAGAATGTCATCTTGAAACACGACAGTTCTAGGGATGGACTTCAGTAGACGCTCCTTGTTCCTCTGAAATATGGCTGCATCCGAGCGAATTCCAAAAGGTCCTTTATGATTGTTGATGCACGTAAGTTTCTTCGATGTGTTGTCATATAGGCCGACGTCAGATCCAGTTTAGTGAACGACTTCCTGCCGGCTAGCGTTGCAAACAGGTCATCAGCCTTTGGTAACGGGTACTGATCCTGTTTCGAAAATCAGTTGATTGTAACTTTGTATTCTTCACAAATCCTGTGACAGGGCCATCATTTTTAACACAGGAACAATGGGACTGGCCCATTCGTTAAATTCGACCGGTGATATGACCCATTCACGTTGGAGTCTGTCCAGCTCAATTTCGACCACCTCCCTTATCATGTACGGAACAGCCCGAGCTTTGTGATGGACGGCTCTTGCACCCGAGTCCAGGTGAATGTGTACCTTGGCTCCCGTGAAATTGCCGATGCCCGGTTCAAACAGCAAGGGAAACTTGCTCAGCACTTGAGCACATGAAGTGTCATCCACCGATGATAACGCTTTGATATCGTTCCAATTCCATTTGAGTTTTTCAAGCTGAACAGCGTTGGACCATTTCCTGGAACGATCCATAACGGTAGATCATGGGCCACGCCATCATACAACACCTTGACGACTGCAATGCCAATCACCGGAATGAGTTCTTTGGTGTAAGTATGCAACTTGGCATTGACTGGACTCAGCTTAGGCTTCACAGCCTTAGTGTCCCTTGTTGAATGTCCTTTGGATCATTATCGACTGACTTGCACCCATGTCCAATTCCATCGATACCTGCATGCCATTTAGTTTCACATTAACCATTATCGGTTGGCTCTTTGTCAGGAACGAATATAGTCCATACACTTCCTCCTCAGGTATCTCGGGTTGCATATCCAGGTCCTCGCTGGACTGGTCATCATCATCCATGTGGTGAGTCGCAGCATGCTTGCTCAGTTATGGATATATTCGCTGAAGATGCCCCACTTTCGAACAGCCTTTACAGATGTACTGTTTAAAACGACACTGATGATGCTGATGATTGCCCCCACAACACCAACAGGGTGAAATCGGATTCGTACCCATTGGCGGACTTTGAGCAGCTACAGGTTTCGCATACGCAGCTGAGTAGGCCCTGCCATTAGCAGCGGTGCCATACAATGATACAACTTTGTTTACAATACTTGTCGTGGAACTCCGAGTCTTCAATGCTATCTGCCTTAAATTATCATCCATCGTCATGCATGCCTGGGCAATCACGATGGCCTTGCTCAAATCCAGCGTCTCCACAGCCAATAACTTCCGGAGGATCACCTTGTGGTTGATTCCTATTACGAAGAAATCTCACAGCATTCCTCCCAATGAGTCTTCGAACTTACATGGCCCAGCAAGATGTCTCAGGTCGGCGACGAATTCTGACACATCCTGGCCCTCAGAACGAACATGTGTGTAGAATCAATAGTGTGAGATGATGATGTTTTCTTTTGGTTTGAGATGGTCATGTACCAGAGCACACAATTCCTCATAGTCCTTGTCCATTGGACGTGCAGGCGAGAGGAGAGTCTTTATGTGGCCATAGATTTTTGGACCGCAAACAGTGAGGAAAACCGCCCTGCGCCTAACTGCGTCAGTAGCTTCCTCCATTTTGTTGGCCACGAAGTACTGGTCCAGGTGATCGATAAAATCCGACCAGTCCCCTCTCTCCACGAATCTCTCCAGAATTCCAATGGTGCTCATTTTGCATGCGAAGGTTCTTGAGTTACCTCAACGCCAAATATTATGTATGTAATAACTCGATAGATTGAATACTGTAAACTCACTCAGGTATAAACCTGTCTCAACTTTATTCTGTCCCAGAGTGCCCACATTACATGGTGGCTTGCTTTATATACCTAGCCCGCACACGCGTGCGTATAGCCCAATGACCTCCGACAGTGGCACCCCCTGGTGGCTAGTAACCCCAAACATACATACATTGGAGGGAGGGAGGGAGGGAGAGAGAAAGCGGGTAATTATAGACCTGTTAGCCTGACATCAGTAGTGGGGAAAATGTTGAAATTAATTATTAAGGATTAAATAACAGCGCATTTGAAAAGCAGTGACAGGATCGGTCCAAGTCAGCATGGATTTATGAAGGGGAAATCATGCTTGACAAATCTTCTGGAATTTTTTGAGGATGTAACTAAGTAGAGTGGACAAGGGAGAACCAGTGGATGTGGTGTATTTGGACTTTCAAATGGCTTTTGACAAGGTTCCACACAAGAGATTGGTGTGCAAAATCAAAGCACGTGGTATTGGGGGTAATATACTGACGTGGAAAGAGAACTGGCTGGCAGATAGGAAGCAGAGAGTCGGGATAAACGGGTCCTTTTCAGAATGGCAGGCAGTGACTAGTGGAGTGCCGCAGGGCTCAGTGCTGGGACCCCTGCTCTTTACAATATACATCAATGATTTGGATGAAGGAACTGAGTGTAATATCTCCAAGTTTGCAGATGACACTAAACTGGGTGGCGGTGTGAGCTGTGAGGGGGACGCTAAGAGGCTGCAGGGTGACTTGGACAGGTTAGGTGAGTGGGAAAAAGCATGGCAGATGCAGTATAATGTGGATAAATGTGAGGTTATCCACTTTGGGGGCAAAAACGCAAAGACAGCATATTATCTGAATGGCGGCAGATTAGGAAAAGGGGAGGTTCAACGAGACCTGGGTGTCATGGTTCATCAGTCTTTGAAAGTTGGCATACAGGTACAGCAGGTGGTGAAGAAGGCAAATGGTATGTTGGCCTTCATAGCTAGGGGATTTGAGTATAGGAGCAGGGAGGTCTTACTGCAGTTGTACAGGGCCTTGGTGAGGCCTCACCTGGAATATTGTGTTCAGTTTTGGTCTCCTAATCTGAGGAAAGACGTTCTTGCTATTGAGGGAGTGCAGCGAAGGTTCACCAGGCTGATTCCCAGGATGGCAGGACTGACATATGAGGAGAGACTGGATCAACTGGGCCTTTATACATTGGAGTTTAGAAGGATGAGAGGGGATCTCATAGAAACATATAAGATTCTGATGGGACTGGACAGGTTAGATGTGGGTAGAATGTTCTCGATGTTGGGGAAGTCCAGAACCAGGAGACACAGTCTTAGGATAAGAGGTAGGTCATTTAGGACTGAGATGAGGAGAAACTTCTTCACTCAGAGAGTTGTTAACCTGTGGAATTCCCTGCCACAGAGAGTTGTTGATGTCAGTTCATTGGATATAGTCAAGAGGGAGTTAGATATAGCCCTTAAGGCTAAGGGGATCAAGGGGTATGGAGAGAAAAAAGGAAAGGGGTACTGAGGGAATGATCAGCCATGATCTTATTGAATGCCGGTGCAGTCTCGAAGGGCTGAATGGCCTACTCCTGCACCTATTTTCTATGTTTCTATGACAGATGGTCAGAGGTCCACCATGGAAGGAGGAGAGGTCAGAGTGGCCACACCATTGTGCGCACCATGTGCTTGACAGAGACTCCACCTTTGAACGGGGGCAGGCCCGGACGTCGGCGGAGGGATGGAGGCCTGGACGCCACCGGAGGGACGCAGGCCCCGACATCGCCAGAGGCCCGGACGTCGCCGGAGGGACGGCTTGTGCATAATGGTGAGAGTGAAGGTAGGACCCAAACCTGTGGTTGAAGCAGTTCAGAGGCTCACTGCCGTTGAGATCGCCGAGGATTGGTTGCAGCAGCTGAGTCGGCCAGTGGGGAGTGAGAAGCGAGGGTACAGTTGGAGGGACTTGGCAGCAGGGTGGTCAATCTGGAAGGTAATTCATGATTGGGGGATGGGCAGTGGACCCTTGCAGCACGGGTTTTAGAGTAGGAAAATACTTTGAGAATCAAAGTTAGGGCCAGAGCAGGCTTAAACAAGGGGCGGAAGGGGGGCGGGGGTGGGGAGAATGTTGAAGGGGAGAGGTGAATGATGGCAGCAGATGGCCAGAGGTAGGTTTGTTCGGGGAGAGCTCCCTAGGGAGCTGCTATCCCATCCGCCATCTTGTCACGATATAGGGAGCCAATAAGTTTTCCTCGATTTCGAGGGACTGCCTATGATGATGAACAGGTCAGTGCTGACAACATCAATTGCAGCATTGTATGAGTAATGCACCAATTAGAAAACCATCACATCAATTAAATATTTTTCAATGCTTAGAATATCTTCACATCCCCAAAAATGTGCACTGTAATGCCACAGGTGCAAAAGCTGATTTTTCTAAATGTATGACATACAAAACACTTACAATGAGGCATACTTATGATTTAAGGTGCAGCAATATTCAATATTTCATCAGTTGCATAATAGGGAAAATAACTAAAGTACACAAAAGAGACATTTTTGCAGTGTTGGATTTCAAAAGTCTTAAAGTATGGAAATGAGCTCTGGGTGCAAACTTTATTTCCTAATGGGCTCTAAGATTAACAGAGCTGTCTGGGAGATCTTGATGTTTGACAGAGTTTTGGTGCATTTGCAAGTGTATTGTGATTTAGCACTTGAATGTAAATAATTGATGTTATCTGTTATGTCTGCAATTACCATCGACTAACTCCACGAGGCCTTGTACTGTAAGAGCTGTGTGACTTCAGTCCATTTAATACGATTGTAAAGTGAGGGGCAGCATGGCTGACCACCTTTTATATGTCTCTGCACACCTGGGCAAGTAACTCCAACAGCAGCACCCTCAGGTGGTACATTGTAGATAGTTACATAGTGAATACAAAGAGATGGCATACATGACATCATTCCTCCCAAAGTCTTTGATGTGAGTTGATTACAAGTCAAGGCGACCCGGAGCCCTGCGCTCCCTGGTTGACCATCTGAGTGTCGCTCCTGGCCTGGGTGAGTTGGTTGGGCCACTGCTGTCTTTCAGCTGGACTGTTGGGGATGGTGGGATCATCCTCATGGTTGGCAGAGAGGTCTGTTGTCGATTGGGCGCGTGTCGGTGGGTTGCTAAAGATGAGGTCCTCGTCCGGTGGTTCCTGGTTATCTGTGAATCGTAATTTGGTTTGGTCCAAATGTTTTCTGCACATTTGACCGATAAGCAGTTTGACAATACAGTGCTGGCGACACATTTGGGGCCCTGACTCTAATTCAGCACAAACACAGGGTCATTTACAGTGATGTCGCGTGATCCAGTCGTGCGATCATGGTATGTGTTTTGCTGATAACGCCTGGTTTCCACCTGATCAATGAGGTCAGTGTGTACTAAGGAGAGCCTGGTTTTGAGTGCTCGTTTCATTAGTAATTTTGTAGGGGGAACCCGGTAAGTGAGTGGGGTGTGTCCTGTAGCTGAGCAGTACCCGGGACAGGCGGGTTTTTAAGGAGCCTTCCGTGACACGTTTCAAGCTCTGCTTTATGGTTTGGACTACCCGCTCCGCTTGGCCATTGAATGTGGGCTTGAACTGGGCAGATCTGACATACTTGATGCCATTACGGGTCATGAATTTAATGAATTCCGAGCTGGTGAAACATGGACCATTGTCGCTGACAAGAATGTTGGGTAAGCCATGGGTGGCGAACATGGCCCTGAGGCTTTCAATGGTGGCGGTGGACGTGCTGGATGCCATTATTACACATTAAATCCATTTGGAGTAGGCGTCCACAACAACTAGGAACATCTTTCCCAGAAAGGGGCCCGCAAAATCCACATGGATCCTGGACCATGGTTTTGAGGGCCAGGACCAGAGACTAAGTGGAGCCTCCCTGGGAGCATTACTCAGTTGTGAGCAAGTGTTACACTGGTGCACGCATGACTCCAGGTCCAAGTCAATGCCGGGCCACCAGACGTGGGACCTGGCGATAGCCTTCATCATGACTATGTCTGGGTGGGTGCTTTGTCGGTCACGTATGAAGGTTTCCCTGCCTTTCTTTGGCAAGATAATGCGGTTGCCCAATAAGAGGCAATCTGAATGGATCGATACTTCGTCTTTATGACAGTGAAACGGCTTGATCTCGTCTTACATGTCTCAAGGGACCGCTGACCAGCTCCCATTGAGGACGCAACTTTTTACAAGGGATAGCAGAGGATCCTTGCTGGTCCAAGTCTTCATTTGGCGGGCCGTTACGGGTGACCCTTCGCTATCAAAGATATCCATGGCCTGTAGCAGGTCTGCGGGCTGCGCTGTTTCCACCCCGGTGGTGGGCAACGGTAGTCGGCTGAGAGCATCGGCTCAGTTTTCAGTGCCTGGCCTGTAGCGGATCACATAGTCGTAGGCAGACAGTGTTAGTGCCCATCTTTGGATTCGAGACGAAGCATTGGTGTTTACACCTTTGCTTTCCAAAAACAGTGAGATTAGGGGCTTGAGATCCGTCTCTAACTCGAACCTGAGTCCGAACAAATATTGGTGTATCTTTTTTACACCGTAAAGACAGGCTAAAGCCTCCTTTTCGACCATGCTGTAGCCTCTTTCGGCCTTTGATAGGCTTCTGGATGCATATGCAACCAGTTGGAGCTTGCTCACTGCTTTGGCTTGCTGCAAAACACACCCGACACCATACGATGACGTATCACATGCTAAAACTAGACGTTTACATGGGTCATATAATACCAGCAACTTATTTGAACACAGCATGTTTCTGGCCTTCTCAAGGGCGGTCTCTTGATTTTTACCTCAAGCCCAGTCATCTCCCTTGTCTAACAGCTTGTGCAACGGTTCCAGCAAGGTGCTCAACCCTGCAAGAAAGTTACCAAAATAGTTGAGGAGTCCCAGGAACAAGTGTAGCTCTGTTACATTTTGTGGTGTGGGTGCATTCTTGATGGTCTCTGTCTTCGAGTCCGTGGGTCTGATGCCGTCAGCCGCAATCTTCCTCTCCAGGAATTCTACCTCTGGCGCCAGGAAGACACATTTGGATCGTTTCAACCGGAGTCCAACTCTGTTTAATCGACTTAAAACTTCTTCGAGGTTGTACAGGTGTTCGGAGGTGCCGCGGCCAGTGATGAGGATGTCGTCCTGAAATACGACGGTGCGTGGAACTAATTTCAACAGGCTGTCCATGTTTCTTTGGAATAAGTGTACTTTGGTTAATACACTCTGTGCAGATCTCTTGTCACTTACCTCACTGCCTGGAGTAAACGCCGACAGGGAGAGCTGCCATGTAGCACCAGGAAGCCGGCTCCAGGGATGTTATTTAAAGCGATCATCAATAATCACTCGCGGCTAGTGCACTTTTATATCAGGAGTCTTCTGAAAACTAAAAAGTAGCCACATTTATTCTTCAAAGATTCAAACAGCTACACATGGTAACATTAATGGTGGCTGTATTGACATGCCGCCTCGCCCCCCAGGATCTACAGCAGAAGGAGCGGAGGTAGTGAGAAATACAGGAACATGTGCACAGAGGGAGGAGGAGGGAAATCAGGGCTCTCAATAGGAGGCCTTACCCTCCGAGAGCACTTCTCCAACCTTCAATTAAGCGAGGAGCAGTGTATTATTCACCAAGGAGGTGATCACAGATGTCATGTATCTTACATTATTATATATAACTGTATCCTAACATGCTATACATGACTGTAATAAGATATGACCTGTAACCACCAGCATACCTTACCACTTGCAAGAGACAGGTGTATAAGGACAGGTCTCAGGCAAGTGCAGCATTCCAGAGCTGTGAAATAAAGGTGCAGGTCCAGAGTGACCTTGACTTCACTACATGCCTCGTGTGAATCTGTACTGAGGGGACAGGACTTTACAGTGGCGACGAGTTACGGGATTACAGAATCCACAGAATGGCGAACAACGGATCAGATAAAAAGTACAATGCGGGAGACAATTGGGAGGACTTTATAGAAAGGCTCCAGCAAAGCTTTGTAACCAAAGACTGGTTAGGCGACGATAAGGCAGACAAGAGAAGAGCCCATCTCTTGACCAGCTGTGGCTCGAAAACATACGCTTTCATGAAGGATCTGTTGGCACCCGAGAAACCAGCAAGCAAGTCGTTTGAAGAATTGAGCACACTGGTAAGAGACCACCTGAAGCCAGTGAGCGGCCTACACATGGCCAGACACAGGTTCTACAACTACAGACGCTGTGTGGGCCAGAGCATACCCGACTTCGTGGCGGAACTTCGGAGGTTGGCTAGTTTATGTGAGTTCTCCTATGAACTGAGGAGAGAAATTCTGAGAGACTTTTTCATTGAAGGAATAGGCCATGCAGGCATATTCCGAAAGCTCATAGAGACCAAGAACCTGACCTTAGAGGCAGCAGCACTGGTTGCACAGACATTCTTGGTGGGGGAAGAAGAAACAAGGTTGACTTACAATGCAGGTACGACAACTAACGAAATATCGGAACAAGAAGTTCACAGCACTAAACAAGCTGCTACACCCACACACAGACAAAACCGGGAGAACAGGCTGTCGACAGCAGGCAGAAGCCATCAAGGGCTACAGGAACGGCCGTTCACAGCTCATCAACCCACAATGCGAGCAATCAACTACAAACTGAGGGAAGCTCAAGAGAGATCAGCCAGACGTAACTCATTCTTTGGGAACACTTTGAACAATGGAACAGGTCTGTACTGGAGGTGTGGGGGTGGGCATTCGTCAAGGGGATGTCGATTTCAGCAGGCCGTTTGCAGAAATTGTGAATATACAGGGCATTTGGCCCGCATGTGCAAAAAAACGGCAGCTCGGCTGGTATATGAATCGGATGGGTCGGAAAGCAGACCAGAAGATGGTGGGGACAGTACCCGGGACACCGATGTACAGCGGGTCAACACGATCAATGGTCGCTGCTCCTACAACAGGATGCCTCCTATAATGATGAGGGTCCTACTCAACGGGATATCTGTCAACATGGAGCTGGATACGGGAGTGAGTCAATCTCTCATGGGCGCTCAACAATTTGAACAACTGTGGCCGCATAAAAGAGACAGACCAAAACTCACAAGGGTCGACACCAAACTAAGGACCTATACCAAAGAAATCGTACCAGTCCTCGGCAGCACCATGCTCTCTGTCACACACAAAGGGACAGTGAACCGACTTCCCCTGTGGATTGTCCCCGGAGACCCCCCAGCACTGCTGGGGAGAAGCTGGCTGGCAAAACTAAACTGGAAATGGGATGATGTCCATGCCATGTCATTAGAGAAACGGACCTCCTGCTCAACAGTTATAAAGTGATTTGAACATCGCTTTCAGCCAGGTGTGGGCACTTTCAAAGGGGCCAAAGTCAAAATCTACATCACACAGGATGCTAAACTGGTCCATCACAAGGCCAGAGCAGTACCCTATGTAATGAGGGAAAAGATTGAACACGAACTAGACAGGCTTCTGAGGGAAAGCATTATATCACCTGTGGAATTTAGCGACTGGGCAAGTCCCATCGTCCCAGTCATGAAGCCTGATGGATCCGTACGAATCTGTGGGGACTACAAATCTACCATAAACAGAGTCTCCCTACAGGACCAGTACCCGCTGCCCAGAGCGGAGGACTTATTTGCCACATTGGCTGGAGGTAAACTTTTCTCAAAATTAGACCTCACATCTGCGTATATGACGCAAGAATTTACCGAGGAATCCAAGCTACTCACCACCATCAACACACATCGAGGCCTTTTCATGTACAATCGATGCCCATTCGGCATCAGGTCGGCAGCTGCCATATTCCAGCACAACATGGAGAGTCTGCTCAAGTCCATCCCGGGGACGGTTGTATTTCAAGACGACATACTTATCACGGGCAGGGACACCGACTCCCATCTCCGTAATTTGGAGGAAGTAGTAAAGCGGTTGGATCAGGTAGGCCTACGAGTCAAGAAATCCAAGTGCCTGTTTCTCGCAACCGAGGTTGAATTTTTGGGCAGAAGGATTGCCGCTGATGGAATCCGCCCAACAGAGTCCAAAACAGAAGCAATTCACCTGGCACCCAGGCCCCGGAATGTCTCAGAACTGCGCGCCTTTCTCGGGCTACTCAATTACTTTGGGAACTTTATGCAGAACTTAAGCATGCTGCTAGAGCCTCTCCACGTGCTACTCAGGAAGGGGTACGATTGGTTTTGGGGGGACGCCCAGGAACGTGCCTTCAATAAGGCACGCAACCTTCTGTGTTCCAACAGTGTTTTGACTTTCTTTGACCCAGGTAAAAAGCTAGTTCTCACATGCGATGCGTCAGCGTATGGGGTCGGGTGCGTTTTGCAACATGTCAATAGTGCGGGCAAATTACAACCCATAGCTTATGCCTCCAGGTCACTTTCATGGGCGGAGCGCAGGTACGGAATGGTAGAGAAGGAGGCGCTCGCGTGCGTGTACGGTGTCAAAAAGATGCACCAAAACCTTTTCGGGGTCAAGTTCGCGTTAGAAACCGACCACAAGCCCCTCACGTCCCTTCTATCCAACAGCAAAGCAATAAACGCCAATGCCTTGGCGCGAATTCAACGGTGGGCACTCATGCTGGCATCCTACGACTATACCATAAGGCACAGACCAGGCACAGACAACAGGCTACCCCTGGCGATCACGGAAGGGTCTGACGAGCAGGACTGTGAGATAGTCATGGCAATCGATGCCTTTGAGTCCACAGGTTCGCCCATGACGGCTCGCCAAATCAGAGCCTGGACGGCCAGCGACCCCACGTTATCCTTAGTAAAAAGATGTGTCCTAACCGGTGACTGGGCAGAGGCTCGCGATGCCTGCCCCGAGGAATTAAAACCCTTTCACAGGTGCATGTATGAGCTATCACTACAAGCAGACTGCCTGATGTGGGGCAGCCGAGTAGTCATGCCTCTGCGAGGCAGAGAGGCATTTGTCCAGGAGCTCCACCGTGAGCACCCGAGGATCGTTCTCATGAAGGCCATAGCCAGATCCCACGTCTGGTGGCCTGGTATTGACGCGGACTTGGAGCTCTGCGTTCGAAGGTGCACCATTTGTGCCCAACTCAGCAATGCCCCCAGGGAGGCTCCACTGAGCCCCTGGCCCTGGCCTACCAAACCATGGTTGCAGGTGCACGTAGACTATGCGGGCCAATTCATGGGCAAAATGTTCCTCGTAGTTGTAGATGCATTTTCAAAGTGGATCGAATGCACCGTTTTAAACTCGAGCACACTTCCACCACTGTGGAGAGCCTCGCAACCATGTTTGCAATGCACGGAATCCCTGACATATTGGTCAGTGACAATGGTCCGTGCTTCACCAGCGCAGAATTCCAAGACTTTATAATTGACCACGGCATAAATCACGTCAAGACGGCACCGTTCAAGCCGGCCTCCAATGGCCAGGCGGAGAGAGCAGTGCAAATCATTAAACAAGACATGCTTAAAATCCAAGGTCCCACACTGCAGGGTCGCCTGTCGCAACTGCTGCTGGCATACAGATCTCGTCCGCACTCACTGATTGGGATCCCCCCCGTGCAACTGTTGATGAAAAGGACTTTAAAAACAAGGCTCTCATTAATCCTCCCAGACATGCACGAAATCATTGAGGCAAAGCGCCGTAAGCTGACTGAGTACCATGACAGAAATTCGAGGGGGAGATGGAATGAGATAGGGGACAAAGTGTTTGTACTAAACTATGGCAGGGGTCCCAAATGGCTTGCAGGGACAGTAACAGGCAAGGAAGGAAACAGGCTACTGGTACTACAAATGGACAATGGCAAAACCTGCCGGAGGCATGTCGACTAAGTCAAAAGCAGATTTACCAACAACACTACAGAACCAGAGGCAAACTACAATGTGGAACTCACACCACAGGCAGTGAACAGACAGAGGGAACAACCTGAGGAAAGGGCAATCCCAACAGACAGCCCAGGCGAGTCAACAACAATCAGGGCTCTCAATAGGAGGCCTTACCCTCCGAGGGTATTCCGAGAGCACTTCTCCAACCTTCAATTAAGCGAGGAGCAGTGTATTATTCACCAAGGAGGTGATCACAGATGTCATGTATCTTACATTATTATATATAACTGTATCCTAACATGCTATACATGACTGTAATAAGATATGACCTGTAACCACCAGCATACCTTACCACTTGCAAGAGACAGGTATATAAGGACAGGTCTCAGGCAAGTGCAGCATTCCAGAGCTGTGAAATAAAGGTGCAGGTCCAGAGTGACCTTGACTTCACTACATGCCTCGTGTGAATCTGTACTGAGGGGACAGGACTTTACAACAGAACACTGTCACCTCTTGCAACCAGACCTCCATCCTCAGATGAAGGTGACCACGGCTCTCCCAGTGGCAGTCAAGATTACTGTGGCTCTCAATTTCTTAGCCAGCAGATCCTTCGAGACTGCAACGGCCAACATCTCACAGTTCGCCATCCATCGCTGCATCTGGGAAGTCACTGAGGCTCTCTGCAGCAGGATAAGGGCTTCCTGATCACTAAAGAGAAGCAGGACGATTGTGGCTTTGCCAGGAAAGCGGGTTTCCCCATTGTGCAAGGCGCCATCGCCTACACCCACGTAACAATCCTGGGATCTTCCTTAACCACAAAGGCTACCATTCACTTAATATGCAGTTAGTGTGTGACCACAGACAGCGAATTCTTAATGCCAATGTTCACTATCCTGGCAGCAGCCACATTACCTTCATCCTGCACCAGACCAGTGTGCCAGCACTCTTCCAGCCACCACAACAAGCTCAAAGGTGGCTGCTCGGAGACAAGGGCTAACTACTTTTCACCTGGCTCATGACTCCCCTCCACATCCCCAACACTTGTGCCCAGCACTCATATAATGAGAGCTATGCTAGCAACAGGAACATATCACCTCAGGAGGACGATGCAGAGGAGTGTGAGGATTTAAAGGGAAGGTTCATTGATGCTGCAGCTGCCTGGAGGAGGGAGGAGGGAGGGACAGACGAGGGAGGGACAGACGAGGGACGAGGACACCCAATGGAGACAGCCTGCAGATTCTCCAAAGAAGCACCGAAGGTGTTGATTGGAGTTCAGAAGGATGAGGGGTGATCGTATAGAAACATTTAAAATAATGAAAGGGATAGACAAGATAGAGGCAGAGAGGTTGTTTCCACTGGGCGGGGAGACTAGAACTAGGGGGCATAGCCTCAAAATACGGGGGAGCCAATTTAAAACTGAGTTGAGAAGGAATTTCTTCTCCCAGAGGGTTGTGAATCTGTGGAATTCTCTGCCCAAGGAAGCAGCTGAGGCTAGCTCATTGAATGTATTCAAATCACAGATAGATTTTTAACCAATAAGGGAATTAAGGGTTATGGGGAGCGGGCGGGTAAGTGGAGCTGAGTCCACGGCCAGATCAGCCATGATCGTGTTGAATGGCGGAGCAGGCCAGAGGGGCTAGATGGCCTACTCCTGTTCCTAATTCTTATGTTCTTATGTTATTATGAGGAAGGAGGGAGGAGCCAGCAAGACAATTAGCCTTCTGGATGGGCTGTCCTTGACTGGCTCATCAGACTCCGATTCACATAAATGAAACCCCTGATCCCCATAGCTCACCACATCCTCATCCTGCCTCATGGCGTATCACTGCATCCTCCTGAGTGCAAAGGTGAAACAAATTTCTAGCCTTTGCTTTTTGCACCAGCAGAAGGTAACTTGCTACCTCTCTCCACATGGTGCGGAAGACTTATGGCGAGGGCCTCCTGCTACTTGCCGGGTAGAGGACCGTCTTTGTCTCTCCACAGCGAAAACCAACACCTTCGGTGCTTCTTTGGAGAATCTGCAGGCTGTCTCCGTTGGGTGTCCTTGTCCCTCGTCCCTCGTCCCTCGTCCGTCCCTCCCTCGTCCTCCCTCCTCCCTCCTCCAGGCAGCTGCAGCATCAATGAACCTTCCCTTGAAATAGTGAAAAAGGCCTGTGGCAATGATGAGTTGCGATTAGACTGCACCCAATATTGGTCCACCCTTTAAGTGTTATGTCAAAGAGCTTGGGTTTTAAGACTTGAATTAGGACACCAACCATTTTATTGAACAGTGAGCACACATTTTTCGTGCAATCTATAGCATTAGTGCCTGGCGCTAAATCTACAACTTTTCTACTGACACTGTCCATTCCTTAGCTATAACAAATGTCTAGCCCTTGATTTTTGCACCAGCAGAAGGTAATATTCAAGCATAACCAAATCATTGAGACCATTAAAAATTAAACGTCAGGTGTTTTACATTTATGTTCCAAATCAGATCGATTCAAAGTTTAATTCTTAGACCTTGCAGTGGTTGATAAATAATATTATTGCAGAAAAAGGGTTGATTTGTTTGTTCTTTCAGAAACTTAAAGCCAAATAAAACTGCAAATACTACCTGAAAAATTTTTTTTTTGCTCCCTCCACAAATCCTGCCTGGCTGAGTTTTCTGTTTTTGATGTGGATATCAATTCTTGGAACTCATCAAATAAAAAATTAGAGCAGCTCTGCTTTCTTTAGATCACATCAAATGAAGAGCTGATATAGAAGCTTATCATGATGGGTTTTAAATGGACAGATCAGATCAGATTGATACATTTTGGCAGGAAGAATGAGAAGAGGCAATATAAACTAAAGGGTGCAATTCTAAAGGGGGTGCATGAACAGAGAGACCTGAGGGGATATGTGCACAAATCATTGAACGTGGTAGGGCAGGTTGAGAAAGCATACGGGATACTATGCTTCGTAAATAGAGGCAAAGAGTACAAAAGCAAGGAAATTATGATGAACCTTTATAAAACACTGGTTCGGCCTTAACTGGAGTATTACGTCCAATTCTGGGCACCATACTTTAGGAAGGATGTGATGGCCTTAGCGAGGGAATAGAAAAGATTTTAGAGAATGATTCTAGGGATAAGGGACTTCAGTTACGTGGATAGACTAGAGAAGCTGGGTTATTCTCCTTAGAGCAGAGAGGTTTGGGGGGAGATTTGATAGAAGTATTCAAAATCATGAGGGGTCTAGACAGAGTAGATAGAAACTGTTCCCATTGATGGAAGGATCGAAAATCACAGGACACAGATTTAAGGTGATTGGCAAAAGAACCAAAGGCAACATGAGGAAAAACTTTTTTACGCAGCAAGTGGTTAGTATCTACAATGCATTGCCTGAAAGGGTGGTGAAGGCAGAGTCAATCATGGTTTTCAAAAAGGGAATTGGATAAGTACATGAAGGAAAAACATTTCAGGGCTACGGGGAAAGGTCAGGTGGATGAGACTAGCTGAAGTGCTCTTGCAGAGAGCTAGCACAGGCTCAACAGTCTGAATGGCCTCCTGTGCTGTAACCTGTCATGTATGTGCATGCTGTTTGTAGCCACCAGATGGTGTCATTGCTGGAAGCTACTGAGCAGCCGCACATGGTGCTGCTCTGGTATAAAAGGCCAGCCATTTATGAGTTAGACATATTGGGCCAAAATAAATCAGAAGCAAGGTTGTACCTTGCTTAAACAGTACTCAGTTTGAACCAATATTGACAACGAGAATACAAGAACCAATGTTTGCAAAATGAGCACGATTGGATTTTTAGAGCAATCCATGGAGGGAAAAGATTGGGCAGACTTTGTGAGTTGTTTGAGCCAGTACTTCGTGGACAACAAAATGGAGGGGGTCGACGATGCAGATCGGTGCCGGGCAGTGTTCCTCACTGAGTGCGGTTCAAAGATCTACGGTCTGATAAAGAATCTACTCATGTTTAGTGATCCAACAGAGAAAACGTACGCGGAGTTGTATACATTGGTACGGGAGCACCTTGAGGCCGACGACGGCATCATCATCTCGAGATACAGGTTTTATACACACGTTCGATCGAGGGCCAGAGTGTGGTGGAATTCGTTGCCGACCTGAGACGTCTAGCGGGACCATGCAAGTTCGGGATGGTGTTGGCAGACATGCTGCGGGACTTCTTTGTTATCGGTATCAACCACAAGGTGATCCTGCGCAAACTTCTGGCGGTGGAGGAATTGGATTTAAAAAGGGCCATCCAGATCGCTCAATCATGTATGACGACGGACAAGAGTCTAAAGCAAGTAGCGGTAAAGAACCGAACCTCGGCAAGTACTGTAAATGCGATTGATTCGGTGTTCGGCAGAGCAGCACATGGCAGGGCCTATCGGGCTGTGTTTGCGAATGATTCGGCGTTCGGCAGAGCGGCATATAGCAGGGCCTATCCGGCTGCGTTCGCGAAACCTTTGTCTGCCCAAAGTCTGCCAGTGGGAATGTATCTGATTTCTCTGTGTTGGCGTTGTGGGGGAAATCATTGGCACCAGCAGTGCCGATTTAAACAATATAGTTGCAAAGGCTGTCTGAGAGTGGGACATCTCCAGCGTAAATGTCTGCAGAGCAAGCGAGCTGCGACACACCACGTGGAGGATGAGAGTCAGACTAGCGCGGATCCGGATACGCAATCCGAGGTGCCAGAGGAGGAAGTGTATGGACTGTGCTCTTTCATAACCAAGAGTAAATCAATTTTGATTGATGTGAAGTTTAACGGGATACCGGTATTGATGGAACTGGACACGGGCGAGTCAATCGATCATGAATGAGAGGGCATTTAATAAGTTGTGGGATACTAAGACTGTGAGGCCCAGGCTGAGCCCTGTTAATGCCAAGCTGTGCACATACACCAAAGAACTGATAAAGGTGATTGGCAGTGCACAAATTAATGTGTCGTGTAACGGTGCGGTTCACGAGTTACTGCTGTGGATTGTTCCAGGCAATGGCCCAATGCTGCTTGGCAGGAGCTGGTTGGAGAAAATCAGATACGACTGGAATGACATAAAGGCGTTGTCATCGGAGGAAGATACATGTGCCCAAGTATTGAGCAAGTTCCCCTTGCTGTTCAAACTGGGTATCGGCAACTTCATGGGAGCCAAGGTGCAAATCCACGTGGACTCAGATGCAAGACCCGTCCATCATAAAGCTCGGGCAGTGCCGTATATGATGAGGGAGAAGGTCGAAATTGAACTGGACAGACTCCAACGTGAAGGGATCATATCACTGGTCAAATTTAATGAATGGGCCAGCCCCATTCTTCCTGTGCTGAAAAGTGATGGTACAGTCAGAATCTGTGGAGACTACAAGGCTACGATCAACAGGGTTTCAAAAACAAATCAGTACCTGTTGCCGAAGGCTGATGACTTGTTTGCAACGCTAGCCGGAGGGAAGTCTTTCACAAAACTGAACTTGACGTCGGCCTATATGACGCAGGAGTTGGTTGAGACGTCGAAGAGAAGTGCGTGTATTAACATGCAAAAAGGACTGTTTATTTACCATAGGTATTTGGAATTCGCTTGGCTGCAGCAATATTCCACAGGAATATAGAAAGTCTACTGAAGTCCGTTCCCAGAACCGTCGTGGTCCAAGATGACATCCCGATCACCGGTTGTGACTCCAGGGAACATCTGAACAACCTGGAAGAGGGTCTACTGTGTTTGGACAGAGTGGGACTCAGACTTAAACACTTGAAGTGCGTCTTCATGGCACCGGAGATCGAATTCCTCGGGAGGAAAATCGCCACTGGTGGCATCAGACCTACTGACGTGAAAACCAAAGCCATTAAGAATGCACCCAAGCTGCAGAACGTGACGGAGCTGCATTCATTCCTGGGTCTACTCAACTACTTTGGTAACTTCCTACCTAAATTGAGCACCTTACTTGAACCACTGCATATGCTATTGAGAAAAGGCAACAACTGGGTGTGGGGCGCATTGCAAGACAGAGCCTTCGAGAAAGTCACCAATCTGTTTTGCTCGAACAAGCTGCTGGTACATTATGACCCAGGTAAATGTTTAGTTTTGGCCTGTGACGCATCGTCATATGGAATTGGTTGCGTGTTACAACAAGCCAATGAGTTGGAGAAACTTCAACCTGTCGCGTATGCATCCAAAAGTTTGTCTAAAGCAGAACGAGCCGACAGTATGGTAAAAAAAAGCTTTAGCGCGTGTGTAAGATGTTAAAAAGATGCATCAATACCTGTTCGATTTGAGGTTCGAATTAGAGACCAATCACAAGCTGCTCATTTCATTGTTTTCCGAGAGCAAAGGTATCAATACCAACGCTTCATCCCACATCCAAAGGTGGGTGCTGACATTATCTGTCTATAATTGTCATTCGCCACAGACCTGGCACAGAGAATTGTGCCGATGCTTTGAGCCGGTTGCTGCTGCCCACACCGGAGGTGGAAACGCCACAACCGCCAGATTTAATGTTAATCATGGATGTTTTTGAGAGTGAAGGTACCCCTGTCATGGCTCAACAAGTTAAGTTAAGACCTGGACCAGCCAGGACCCGATATTATCGGTGGTAAAGGGTTGCATCCTCAAATGGGACTGGTCTGCCATACCTAAGCAAATGTGCGAGGAGGCCAAACCATACGTTCGTCGCAAGGACGAACTGTCTATTCAAGCAGGTTGCATATTGTGGGGCAATCATTGTAATGCCTAAGAAAGGGAGAGAGAAGTTTGTGCATGAGTTACACAGCACATATCCTGGTATAGTGATGATGAAGGCCATCGCCAGGTCCCACGTATGGTGGCCAGGAATTGATTCTGAGCTGGAAGCATGCGTGCATCAATGTAACACCTGCATGCAGCTCAGCAAAGCACCAGCAGAATCGCCGCTGAGTCTGTGGTCATGGCCATCCAAACCTTGGTCCAGGATCCATGTAGATTTTGCAGGTCCCTTCCTGGGCAAGATGTTTTTAGTGGTGGTGGATGCTTATTCGAAGTGGATAGAATGCATAATCATGTTTTCCAGTACATCCACGGCAACCGTAGAGAATCTCAATGTTATGTTCGTGACATATAGTCTGCCTGACATAGTGGTGAGCGACAATGGGTTGTGCTTCACCGTCAGGAGTTTCAGGAGTTTGTAAAACTTAACGGCATAAAACATGTCAGCACTGTTCAAGCCTTCGTCCAACGGGCAAGCAGAACGTGCAGTACAAATTATCATGAGGAGAGTAACCCAAGGGTCACTGCAGACCCGTTTGTCTTGCATACTGCTGAGTTACAGGACAAGACCCCACACACTCACAGGGGTCTCACCTGCTGAACTCATGATGAAAAGAGGTCTGAAGACCAAGTTATCTCTTGTACACCCGGATTTAAGTAATCATGTTGAATACAGAAGACAGAGCCAACAAGGGTACCACGATCGCGGAACTGTGTCACGTGAGATTTCTGTTAATGATCCTGTATTTGTATTGAATAATGGTCAGGGTCCCAAATGGATCGCTGGTACGGTCATGGCCAAGGAGGGCAACAACGTATTTGTTATTAAGCTCAAGAATGGGCAAATTTGCAGGAAACACATGGATCAAACAAAGTTGAGGCACACAGACGAGCCAGAGCAGTCGGATGAAGAAACCGTCGACGACCAACCAACCTACCAGCAGCCTTCAGTGGACTCAAGGGTCATCAGTGAACCCGGAATTTCCATCACGGACTTGTTCAATAAAAATGGACTTACAATTCCTGACATGGCCACTGCCACCCCCAAGTCAGCCATCCAGCCACCAGCCACAACAGACTCCGCACATTCACCCAAGGCCGGAATCGAACTGAGATGGTCAACCCGGGAGTGTAAGGCACCGGACCGTCTCAACCTGTGAAAGACTGTGATAAGATCTCAGAGGAGGGTATTGTCATGTATGTACATGCTGTTTGTAGCCACCAGATGGTGTCATTGCTGGAGGCCACTGAGCAGCACATACATGGTGCTGCTCTTGTATAAAAGGCCAGCCATTTTGTGGGTCAGACACTTTGGGCCAAAATAAAGCAGAAGCAAGGTTGTACCTTGCTTTGTTGAACAGCACTCAGTTTGAACCTTTATTCCATACATACCATAACCATTCTTTGATTCTATGATTATTTGAACAGAATTTGATGTGCTCAATAATCCAATGAATCATTGATTAAAAAATGATTACATTTTCCTCTGTAAAATCCAGTAATGCAGTTCTTTCCATTACCTTTCTTTACTACATAAAATCTACAACAGAGAAATAAGTCATTCAGCCCAACAGGTTTGTGCCAGTGTTTATTCTCCACAAGAGCCTCCTCCCACTGTAATTACCATTTTACACCCTGCCCTCTATTGCCTTCTCCCTCATGTATGCATCAATGCTATCTGCTTCAACTACTCCACATTTTTTTAATATTCATTTACAGGATGTGGGTGTCATTTATTGCCCATTCCTAATTGACCATTTCAGAGGGCAGTTAAGAGTTAATCACATTGCTGTCATATATAGGCCAGACCAAGTAAGGACAGCAGATTTCCTTCCCTGAAGGACATTAATGAACCAGCTGGGTTTTACAACAATCCGGTAATTATATTGTCACCATTACTAGTACTAGTTGTTTTATTCCAGATTTACTTAACACCATTTCCAGATGGTGGGATTTGAACTCTTGCCCCAGATGATTAATCCAGGCCTCTGGATTACTAGTCCAGTGTCATTACCACTAGTTCCACATTCTCACCACTTTGAACAATAGTTGGTTGATTTTACTGATGAATACGCTCCATTCTCATACACTCTCTTTGTCCTTCCTTTGCTTTTTCAGTTCTCCCCTGTACTTTTTGTGTTCAGCTTCATTCTCTACTGAATTATGAACCCAACATTTATCGGAAGCTTTCTTTTTCTGTTTCATTTTAATCCGAATATCTTTACTCATCCAGGGAGCTCTAATTTTGGATGCCCTTCCTTTCCCCTTTGTGTCTAGTCTGTACTTTAATTAACAGAACGAAAAGAAAGACTTGCATTTATATAGCGCCTTTCATGACCACCGAACGTCTCAAAGCGCTTTACAGCCAATGAAGTACTTTTTTTTTTGAAGTGGAGTCACTATTGTAATGTGGGTAATGCGGCAGCCAATTTGCACACAGCAAGGTCCCATGTGATAATGACCAGATAATCTGTTTTTGTTCAGTTGAGGGATAAATATTGGCCAGGACACAGGGGATGACTCCCCAGCTCTTCTTTGAAATAGTGCCATGGGATCTTTCACACCCACCTGAGAGAGCCTTGGTTTAATATCTCATCCGAAAGAGGACACCTCCAACAATGTAGCACTTGCTCAGCATTGCACTGGAGTGTCAGCATAGATTTATTTTCGGCCGGCACGAACAGAATGGGCCGAAATGGGCTCCTTCCGTGCTGCAGATGTCTATGATTTTATGATTGATTGATGTGCTCAAGTTCCTGAAGTGGGACTTGAACCCACAACTTCTGACTCAAAAGGCAAAAGTGCTACCCACTGAGCCATGGCTGACAACAAAGTATCTCCTCTTTGAAGGCCTCCCATTGCTCATTAACTGTTTTACCTGCCAATCTTTGTTACCTCACTCCAGTGGCCACTCTTCAATTGTGAAACCAGTTGCAGCAGGCTATATGTCCATAGAAGCATCAAAACCTCGCAAGATCTGCACACTTGCACTTTGCAACAGGGTCATTGAATAGCTATTAGAAGCAGGAAACATGCTTAATTTTCCCTCTCCTTAGTCCAATTGTAATCAGGTCAACCAATTTGCTCATATTTGGCAGGTGACTTCATAGATAGAATCGTAAATATTTACAGCACAGGAGGAGGCCATTCGGCTTGTGTTGTCTGTTCTGGCTCTTTGAAACAGCAGTCGTGTTTAGTCCCACATCGCCACTTTTGGTCTGTAAGTTCCTCATCGTCAAGTACCTGTCCAACTCCCTTTTAAAACTATTTATGGAATTAGCTTTTCAGGTACAGCATTCCAGCTCCCGACAACTGAGTGAAATAATTTCTCCTCATCTCCTCTCTAGATCTTTTTCTAATGATTTTGAATCAACAGCCTCTAGTTATTGACCCACTCACCACAGGAAATATTTTCACCTCTTAACCTTCTCTACTCCAAGGCGAACAGCCCTAACTTTTCCAACCTCTCCTCATAACTGAAATCCCTCATCTCTGGTAACATCATGGTAAACTTCCCTTTTCTAATGCCTTTACATCTTACATGTGAGATTATAATCTCTTGCCTGAGGATTGCAATCTCTTGCGTGACTGTTGATTCCTGGTAGTCCTCTTTCCATTGCTGGAGGCCCCAGTTTTTACAGAGGAACATAAGAACATAAGAAATAGGAGCAGGAGTAGGCTATTTTGCCCCTTGAGCCTGCTCTGCAATTCAATAATAGCATGGCTGATCTGATCTTGGCCTCAACATCACTTCCCCACCTGCTCCCCATAACCCTTGACACCCTTATTATTCAAAAATCTGTCTATCTTCACCTTAAATATATTCAATGACCCAGCCTCTGGGGTAGAGAATTCCAAAGATTCATGACTTTCAATACCACTATAAATACTGGGAAAGCTCCTCTTTCAAAACAGCTGCTTGCTTTATCAAGCAAAAAAAAGGGGGGGGGGGAATTCCCAAATGCCCCAAGTGGGCTGTGAAGAGTGAAAAGGGAGGGATGGAAGAGAAAGCAAAGAAAGGAAGTTAAGAGAGAAACAGCATAGTGGCATAACTTATTGCCATCTGATCTTCCCAAGGCACATGTGATGTGATGAATACAGCTTGTTGCTTTGAACCATGTTCGTGTTTGTGATGTAGGTTCTCGCCTCAAGTATATGACCTTTGATTGGTTAAATCCTAGGTATAAGATTTTGAATTTTGATAGCTCTAACTGTAACACCCTCACTGTCATCCTGCTTGAGTTCAGCTAACTCAGCACAGACAATAAATTGAGCTGGGAACATTCCAGTTTGTATGGTTCTGTATAACAATTAATGGTATATTTGCATAAGGAGCAGTCAGATGAGACCTGGTCACCTGGTTGCAGGGCTACTTGTGTAAATGGATTAGCTGAAACATCATCGAATGTATAAATGGTTTAAGATTTCTTGATATGTCAAAATAGATTGCAATCTCACACTTGGGTCAACTGCCAAATATGAGTGAATTGGTGCACCTAGTTACAAAATTGGTGGACCTGATTGCAGTGCCTCTTAAACCTATTAACGCATCATCGCAAGTAATCAGAGAACCCACAAGAAGACAGATAATCCCATTACATGGAAAGTCATCATCATCGTCATATGCAGTCCCTCAGATTCGAGGATGACATGCTTTGACTCTAAAAGTGAATTCTCAGGTGACTGAGGAGTCCAATGTGGGACCTACAGTCTCTGTCACAGATGGGGCAGACAGTGGTTGAAGGAAAGGGTGGTCGGAGAGCCTGGGTTGATGCATGCTCCTTCTGCTGTCTATGCTTGTCTTCTTCTTGTTCTTGGCGATGGGACTTGAGGTGCTCAGCGCCCTCCTGGATGCTCTTCCTCCACTTTGGGCAATCGTGGGCCCAAGGAGTCGGTGGGAATGTTGCACTTTGTCAAGGAGGCTTTGAGGGTGTCCTTGAAGCATTTCTTTTGCCCATCTGGGGCTCACTTGCCAGGTCGAAGCTCCACATAGAGCGCTTGCTTTGAGAGTCACGTGTTGGGCATGCGGACGATGTGGCCCACCCAACGGAGCTGATTGAGCGTGGCCAATGCTTCGATGCTGAGGATATTGGCCTGAACGAGAATACTGACGTTGGTGTATCTGTCCTGCCTATGGATTTGCAGGATCTTGCGGAGGCAGCACTGGTGGTACTTCGCCAGCATTTTGAGGTGTCTGCTGTATATAGTCTACATTTCTGAGCCATATAGGAAGGCGGGAATCACTATTGCCCTGTAGATCATGAGCTTGGTGCCGGATTTGAGGTCGTGGTCTTCAAACACTCTCTTCCTCAGGCGACCGAAGGCTGCGCTGGTGCACTGAAGGTGGTGTTGGACCTCGTCGGCAATGTCTGCTCTTGCTGACCGTAGGCTCCCAAGGTATGGAAAATGATTCACATTGTCCAAGGCCTCATCGTGGATTTTGATAATCGGGGGGGCAGTGCTGTGTGGCGGGATCAGGTTGGTAGAGGGCCTTTGTCTTACGGATGTTTAGCGTAGGGTCCATGCTCTCATACGCCTCGGTGAAGATGTTGACGATGGCTTGGAGCTCAGCCTCCGAGTGTGCGCAGATGCAAGCATCGTCTGTGTACTGTAATTCAATGACAGAGGATGGGACAACCTTGGATCTGGCCTGGAGGCGGCGGAGGTTGAACAGATTCCCATCTGTTCTATAATTTAGCTCCACTCCGGCGGGGAGCTTGCTAAGGATGAGATGTAGCATTGCAGCAAGGAAGTTCGAAAAGAGTGTTGGTGCGATGGCGTAGCCTTGCTTGACCCTGGTCCAAATGTGGTGTGGGTCTGTGGTGGATCCATTGGTCAGGATCATAGCTTGCATGTCATCATGGAGCAGAGGATGGTAACAAACTTTTGAGGGCAGCCGAAACGCAGGAGGACGCTCCATAATCCCTCGTGGTTGACAGTGTCAAAGGCCTTTGTGAGGACAAAGAAGGCCATGTGCAAGAGTTTGGTGCTGTTGCCTGCATTTCTCTTGTAGTTGTCACACAGTGACGATCATGTCCGTTATACCCCTTAGTGGACGGAATCCGCATTGCAACTCTGGAAGGAGCTCTTCAGCCACAAGGAGAAGATGATTGAGGAGGATTCATGCAATGATTTTCCCTGTGGTCAATAGCAAGGAGATTACTCTGTAGTTACTGCAGTCGGACTGGTCCCCTTTTTTAAAGATGGTCATGCTTATGGCATCCCTGAGATCTCCTGACATGCTCTCCTCCTTCCAGATAAGAGAAATAAGGTTATGTATTCATGCCAGAAGTGCTTCTCCGCCAAGCTTTGGTGCTTCGGTGGGAATTCCATCTGCTCCTGTTTGTAATATATATAGCTCCACCCAGTGGACTACTGTGGCATTGGAGAATGGGATAATCGGATAACCTAGCTGAAATTGGTGGATGATTCAGCCATCTGACAGAGAGACTTTGAGAGCTTCTCTGTTTTGATTAACAGCTAAAAATTCATGGTAAATTACAAGCACATGTGCTGAACTGTCAGAGTCCAGATGGCCATGCCTATGGGAATAATAGGGTGCTTGGGGGAGTTTCAATGCGACCGTGAAAGTTTCGGTGCGTATGTGGAGCAGCTAAAAATGTTATGTTTTCGGTACGATCTCACAAACATACACAGGCTTTAAGATGGCTGATAACTTCAGGAAGCTAGTCACGTGACTTGTTCCCTCATTATTGTTGTAAACAGTAATAGCTGCAATGCCACAATAGTCCACTGGGTGGAGCTATATATATTACACTGTTGCCTTGTTATTCTTCAGCTGACGGAAAGTGAGGAGTCAGTAAATATGCAGCCAATAAGGTATCATTTACACACCATTATTGAAACATCATTGACATGTTAAAGTGAGGAATCAGTTTAGCCATTTACTCACAGCCAGTGAAGAATCAGCAAACTCTTTCCAATGAAATGCCAACTAAGCTAGTTATATGTGGGTAGAATGAAGTCAAGTGTATAGGCAGACAGGAAGGATTCAGCTAATCTATTTTTGTACAGCCTATTTAAGCATTTCTAGCGAAGATTGAAATAAAGATTAGCGGCTAACATAAAAGGGAACTCAAAAGTCTTTTTATAAACATATGAATACTAAAAAGCATAGTATGCAGGTGCAGCAAGTGATCAGGAAGGTCAATGGAATCTTGGCCTTTATTTAAAGGGGATGGAATATAAAAGTCTTGGTACAGCTATATAGGGTATTGGTGAGGCCATACCTGGAATACTGCGTGGAGTTTTGGTTTCTATATTTACGAAAGGATATACTTGCTTTGGAGGCAGTTCAGAGAAGGTTCACTAGGTTGATTCCGGAGATGAGGGAGTTGACTTATTGGAATTCAGAAGAATGAGAGGTGATCTTATCAAAACGTATAAGATTATGAGGGGGCTTGACAAGGTGGATGCAGAGAAGATGTTTCCAAAGATGGGGGAGACTAGAACTAGGGGGCATAATCCTAGAATAAGGGGCCGCCCATTTAAAACTGAGATGAGGAGAAATTTCTTCTCTCAGAGGTTTGTAAACCTGTGGAATTCGCTGCCTCAGAGAGCTGTGGAAGCTGGGACATTGAATAAATTTAAGACAGAAATAGACAGTTTCTTAAATGATAAGGGGATAAGGGGTTATGGGGAGCAGGCAGGGAAGTGGAGCTGAGTCCATGATCAGATCAGTCATGATCTTATTGAATGGCGGAGCAGGCTCAAGGGGTTGTATGGCCTATTCCTGCTCCTATTTCTTAGGTTCTTATTAAAAGGATAGTCAAAGGAAGGGTGGGGCCGATTAGAGACCAAAAAGGAGATCTTCTTATGGACATGGCTGAGGTACTAAGTGAATTCTTTGCATCTGATTTCACTAAAGAAGCGGATTCTGCCAATGTCACAATAAAGGAGGTAGTAGAGAAATTGGATAGAATAAAAATAAAGAGATGGCAGCGCTCAAAGTAGAAAAGTCACCTGGTCCGGATGGGATGCATCCTAGGTTGTTGAGGGAAATAAGGGTAGAAATTGTGGAAGCTCTGGTCACAATCTTCCAATTCTCCTTAAATATGGCAGTAGTTCCAGAGGACTGGAGGATTGCAAATGTTACAACCCTGTTCAAAAAAGGGAAGAGGGATAAAACCAGTAACTATAAGCCAGCCTAACGTTGGTGGTGGGGAAACTTTCAGAGACAATGGGCCCAAGTTTCGAGCCGCGCCTAGAACGCCCGTTTTTCACGCCACAAAGTGCGCCTAAAAAAAACCTCCAGATTTTCCACCTCCCTGCAGGTCCTCTGGCCCTCGGCGCAGCAGGAGCTGTAGGGGGCGGAGCCAGGTCCCTGCGCCGAAAACAGTGCCGGGACCTCTGCACATGCGCGCTACAGTGGGCGCGCAAGTGCAGTAGCTCCAGGCGCCCAAAACTGTGTGGGAGGAGCCCGAAGCATGCAGCCCCTAGCCCTGGCCGAATGGCCTCACCGGGGCTACGTGAATAAGGCTCCTCCCACGGCCAGCTCCTGCTTCCTCCCGACCCGACTCAACTCCCGCTTCCCGCCTCTGGACCGGACACGACACCCCACCCCCACCCCCGGACCCGACACCCGCTCCCCCGGACTGGACCCGACACCCACTCCCCCCCCCCCCCCCCCCGGCCCGGACCCGACACCCGCTCCCCCCCCCCGCCCCCGGACTGGATCCGACCTGACCTCCCTCCCCCCGACCTGACCTCCCTCTCTCTCCCTCCCTCCCCCCGACCCGAACCGAACCGACCCCCCTCCCACCACCCCCCAGACCCGACCCAACGCCACCTACCTGTAAATCTGATGCTGGGGACGGGCCCTGCCCGAAGTCTCGGGCCCGGCCCGTTCAGCCTCCCTTCCCCTTCTCCCCCAGCCCCCCCAATCTCCTTCCCCCCCTAATCTCCTCCCCCCCCAATCTCCTTCCCCCTCCAATCTCCTTCCCCCTCCAATCTCCTTTCTCCCCTTCTCCCCCCCTCCCTCCTTCTCCCCATCCCTCCCCCTTCTCCCCATCCCTCCCCCTTCTCCCCATCCCTCCCCCTTCTCCCCCATCCCTCCCCCTTCCCTCCCTCTGCTCCCCCCCCTCTCTCCCTCTACCCCCCTCCTCCCCCTCCCCTCACTGTCAGAAACACAGACACTGACAGACAGAGAATGAGAGATACACAGACAGACAGAGAGATAGAGACACTGACAGAGACACACTGAGGGGGGCATCCCAGCACGCTGTTGGAGGGCTCCCAGTGCTGCAGTCGGTAAGTAGAAAATGTTTTATTTATTGATTTAAAAAAAAAATTATTTCTTATTAATTTTTTTTGATTTATTTATTGGTTGATTTATTGATGTATTTATCATTTATTATTGATGATGGCTCTTTATTTGTAAAACTGAAGTGTTTAATGTTTGTAAACTTCCCTTTAAACAACCTTCCCCCCCACCATTCCCTACGCCTGATTTGTAACCTACGCCTGATTTTCTAAAGTGTAGACAAGGTTTTTTTGAGCGTACAAAAATCTTCACTTACTCCATTCTAAGTTAGTTTGGAGTAAGTTTTCACTCACGAAACTTTGAAAACAGGCACAAGTGGCCGGACACGCCCCCTTTTGAAAATAAAATTCTGTTCCAAAGTGAAACTGTTCTAACTGACTAGAACTGGAGCAAACTAAATGACAAGAATTCCGATTTCTAAGATACTCCGTTCTACACCAGTTGCTCCTAAAAATCAGGAGCAAATCATGTGGAAATTTGGGGCCATTAACCCAGGACAAAATTAATTGGTACCGGGAAAAATATGTGTTAATAAATGAAAGCTAGCACAGACTTGTTAAAGGCAAATTGTGTTTGACTAACTTGATTGAGTTCTTTGATGAAGTAATGGAAAGGGTTGATGAAGGCAGTGTGGTTAATGTTTTGTATGAGGTCTTGCAAAAGGTGTTTGTAAAAAGTACTATACAATAGATTTGCTGGCAAAATTGAAATACCTTGGATTAAAGGGGCAGTGGCCACATGGAAATGAAATTGGCTAAGGGACAGGAAGCAGAGAGTAATGGTGAATGGTTGTTTTTCAGACTGGAGGGAAATGTGCAGTGATGCCCCCCAGGGGTTGGTGTTGGGAGCACTAAGCTTTTTGATATATTAATTACCCGGTCTTGGGTATACAAGGCATAATTTCAAAGTTTGCAGAAGACACAAAATTTGGAAATGTAATAAACAGTGAGGAGGATAATAACAGACTTCAGGAGGACATAGACACAACTGATGAAATGGGCAGACACATGACAAATGAAATGTGAAGTGATTTATTTTGGTAGGAAGGATGAGGAGAGGCAATATAAATTAAGTAGTACAATTTTAAAGGGGGTGCAGGAACAGAAACATCTGGGGGTGTATATACACAAGTCTTTGAAGATGGCAGGACAAGTTGAGAAGGCTTGTTAAAAAGGCATACAGGATCCTTGGCTTTATAAATAGAGGCATAGAGTACAAAAGGAAGTAAGTTATGCTAAAGCTTTATAAAACATTGGTTAGGGCCAAGCTGAACTATTGTGGCAAATTCTGGGTATCAGAGTTTAGGAAAGATGTCAAGACCTTAGAGAGGCTGCAGAGGAGGTTTACTAGAATGGTACCAGGGATAAAAAACTGCAGTTACATGGAGTGGCTAGAGAAACTGGGGTTCTTCTCCTTAGAGCAAAGAAGACTAAGGGAAGATTTGATAATGGTGTTCAAAATCATGAAGGGTTTTGATAGAGTAAAGAAAGAGAAATTGTTTCCAGTTAATTAGCAAAAGAAGCCAAGGCGACATGAGGAAAAAAAAATGTACACAGTGAGTTGTTATGATCTGGAATGTATGGCCTGAAAGAGTGGTGAAAGCAGGTTCAATAATAACTTTCAAAGAGGAATTGGATACATACTTGAAAAGGAAGTATTTTCTGGGCAATGGGGAACATGCAGGGCAGTTGGACTAACTTGATGGCTCTTTCAGAGAGCGGGCACAGTCACGATGGGCCGAATGGCCTCCTTCTGTGTTGTCTCATTCTATGGGCTCGAATTTGGTGAACTTACCGCCAACTACCGCCAAGTTTTCTCAGCGATCTCCCTGTTTTTTGGGCATTCTTCCCTCCAAGCGAGTTTGGTGAGGCCCTCATGCCAGCAGAGAGAGAAGACCGCTGGGGAGTGACCGCTGGCGTCCATTGGTGTGCGCCGACAAGCAACACCGACAAAAGTCCTCCCGCAAGCTCCCTCCCAAGATTTATCCAGGCGGTCCTCTGCTCCAGCAGCAGAAAAGACCAGCACGTGGAGGCAGGTCTTACCTGAATGGTAAGTATGAAGACCTGCAAGAAAAGGTTAGTGAACTGGTTTTTATTCATTTCTTTTGCAGCGATTTTGTTGGATACGGGCCTCTGAAGGATTTGTAATAGTTTTGTTTTCATTTGTTGATCATTTTT
Source organism: Pristiophorus japonicus (assembly GCF_044704955.1). Lineage (NCBI taxonomy): Eukaryota > Metazoa > Chordata > Chondrichthyes > Pristiophoridae > Pristiophorus > Pristiophorus japonicus. Next base: position 89,908,022 of record NC_091978.1, on the reverse strand, counting down.
TTTCCCCGTTCCCCCCTCCCTGGGCCTGACTCTATCCTCAGTGTTACTTTGCCGAGGATCGCATTTGCTGCCTAGAATCCGACCTACCACCTGCTGCTGCCCAGAATTGGCATTTATGGCTCATTTTTTCTGCCGGGTGTTTTTTCCCCCATTTTTTCACCAAGCTTCTGCCCTTTAAGCCAATCCCCCGGAATCAAGGAAGACTTGCTTCCACTCTTAAAAATGAGTCCTTAGGTGGCTGAACAGTCCAATGCGAGAACCACAGTCCCTGTCACAGGTGGGACAGATAGTCATTGAGGGAAGGGGTGGGTGGGTTAGGTTTACCGCACACTCTTTCCATTGCCTGCGTTTGATTTCTGCATGCTGTCGGCGATGAGACTCGAGGTGCTCGGCGCCCTCCCAGATGCACTTCCTCCACTTAGGGTGGTCTTTGGCCAGGGACTCCCAAGTGTCAGTGGGGATGTTGCACTTTTTGAGGGAGGCTTTCAGGGTGTCCCTGTAACGTTTCCTCTGCCCACTTTTGGCTCGTTTGCCGTGAACATAAGAACATAAGAAATAGGAACAGGAGTAGGCCATACGGTCCCTCAAGCCTGCTCTGCCATTCAATAAGATCATGGCTGATCTGATCATGGACTCAGCTCCACTTCCCCGCCCCCTCCCCATAACCCTTTATCCCCTTATCATTTAAGAAACAGTCTATTTCTGTCTTAAATTTAATGTCCCAGCTTCCACAGCTCTCTGAGGCAGCGAATTCCACAGATTTACAACCCTCTGAGAGAAGAAATTTCTCCTCATCTCTGTTTTAAATGGGTGGTCCCTTATTCTAGGATCATGACCTCTAGTTCTCGTCTCCTCCATCAGTGGAAACATCCTCTCTGCATCCACCTTGTCAAGCCCCCTCATAATCTTATATGTTTCGATAAGGTCACCTCTCATTCTTCTGAATTCCAATGAGTAGAGGCCCAACCTACTCAACCTTTCCTCATAAATCAAGCCCCTCAACCCCGGAATCAACCTAGTGAACCTTCTCTGAACTGCTCCAAAGCAAGTATATTCTTTCGTAAATATGGAAACCAAAACTGCACGCAGTATTCCAGGTGTGGCCTCACCAATACCCTGTATAACTGTAGCAAGACTTCCCTGCTTTTATACTCCATCTCCTTTGCAATAAAGGCCAAGATACCCTTGGTCTTCCTGATCACTTGCTGTACCTATATACTATCCTTTTGTGTTTCATGCACAAGTACCCCCAGGTCCCACTGTACTGCGGCACTTTGCAATCTTTCTCCTTTTAATTATTAACTTGCTCTTTGATTTTTTTCTGCCAAAGTACATGATCTCACACTTTCTGACATTATACTCCATCTGCAAAATTTTTGCCCACTCACTTAGCCTGTCTATGTCCTTTTGTAGATTTTTTGTGGACTCCTCACACATTCCTCCCATCTTTGTATCGTCAGCAAACTTGGCTACATTACACTCAGTCCCTTCTTCCAAGTCGTTAATATAAATTGTGAAGGAATTCAGAGTAGAGCGCTTGTTTTGGGAGTCTCATGTCTGGCATGCGAACGATGTGACCTGTCCAGCGGAGCTGATCAAATGTGGTCAGTGCTTCAATGCTGGGGATGTTGGCTTGGTCGAGGACGCTAATGTTAGTGTGTGTGTCCTCCCAGGGACCGTCTGGATCTTACCGGTCCTTTCGACAGTACATGGGCGGAACTTAGGTTTAACCAAACTCAGGCCTATATGATTCTATGATTTAATGAAGGTCACAACTGTCCTTTGATTTGCTGAGCAAAGAGGTGATTGTCCTCCATGAAACTTGAAATTGTTGCTCACTGCACATGTGATAACAAGCAGGCTGGAATATATATTAAGAGGCAATAGCACATGGATGATTGCAGATGGTGTCCAGAGCTCTCATTGTTTTTCAAAATCATCTGAAGTGTAACATGTTTTCAACAACCTCCAGTCTGCCTTATTGTAGACAACATACACAAGTAAAATATGGGAAAGTAGATTTAGTTAGGTACTTTTTAAAACTATATGGTAAAACTATCTTGTGGTAACTGTGTTCTGTGGTCAACACACCTGTTTTAACTGAGGTGCTATTGCAACAAGTAATTTAAACTGACTGAAGTTATATTTTATATTTCACTAAATGTTGCAGAAAATAGGCATATCCTGTCTATATTTTGATACAAATAATTGACAATGCTTAATATCCTATTACAAACTTATTAACAGCAAGTGACATTTTGTCTGACCTCTGACCTGTTCAAATGTTCTTAGTTTCTATAGTATCTTCAAAATAAATAAAATGACCACCAGTGAACTTCTATGTGTACACAGGCCTTATTGTCCTTCAACAAATAAGAGGTGGACGTTATTACTGCTATTTGGTTTTTGATGTTTAGCTGATACCTGCTGTTCCAATGTTCAACAATTAAATAAAATGTCCTTGTGAACACCAGATGATTGTCAAATGGAATTAACAAAGAATGAGACAATATAATCAACATATTTAGACAAATCAGTAACTATTCTGTGTAAATTCTTGGATACCAGTGAATTATTTCTAAATTTCCCAGTGCTTGTTAATTGAGCCTCTCGTAATATATCCACCAATATAGCAGTCAATTGCAGGTCACTTTCAATTTAAAATGTCGGAAACATCAGCCCTTCTGCTGTTAAAGACACAAAGCTATCAGTAATAGATTACTGTGATTACATGCAGATTAATGAACAACTGAGTGATTACAAGGGAATAACCTAATCTGAGGTTTGGATGAAATAAATCATGAAATAAGTTTATAATTGTATTTCAAGATTGGATTAATACCGAGAGTTAATTAATATAATAGTTGATTTATAGAATGCTTTTCAGCATTGGCTATCACTGTAGCCACTGGTTGCCAATGTTCCTAGTATCATTGCTATGTGATGATAATGACATTGAAGCATTAACAAGCATGTCATCATGACAATGTTTATTAAAAAAAATAATTGGGAGATTATTTGCCCAAAATCAGTTAGTTTTCTATCTTACTAAAAGTTTGAATTCACCGTTTTCACCATTTTTCGAAGCCTGATTGACCCTGATTCTGGCAAGCTCGACTGATTGACATAATTCTCAACAATTCATCAGCTCATCCTTGGTGTTGCATCACATTGGCCCAGAATTTGCTGGAGCGGGGCACCTCACGGCATGCCCTGTTAGTTCAAGTATCATTCAGCTCAAAAATTTCTGTGATGCAAATTGCTGGAAGTGCAAGCTGTTAATGGCGTGGCAAAGTCAAGGGGGCATCTGGGACCTTGGTGAATGATGGGACCAACAGTCTAACTCCTTAACCAATGAGATTTAAGGATTTAGAAAGAAACAGGAACGACAGAGAAGGAAATAGAGCAAATGAGAGTCAAATCAGGTACTGAAAGAGAAATCAAGAGAGGGAAAGATTGGATTAAGAGGAAAAAGGAAATGGAATGGAAAAGAAAGAAAAATAAATTAAAAATTTAAAAATCTCTAAGAACAATTTACTACAGAAGTGATACTCCAGAGTTTCAAATGTTCCCTTTCTGGGCCGAAAGTTTGAGTGGCATTGCAGGAACATAAATCTCGTCATTAAAAGGGTACTTACACTGATAAGTACCAGACTGAGCTTTGTGCAGTGAGGTTAATTGTCAATTAATGTGCAAATGCAGCAATTTGTTGAAACTCATGGTGTTGATGTCAAGCTTCAATTTGGTGGAACGGCGCAAATTTATGGCGATACGTAGCACACCAGAATAATACTGGGGCTAAAAGTGTTAAATTATGAGGACGGGTTGCACAAACTTGGCTTGTATTTCCTTGAATACAGAAGATAGAGGGGTGATCTGTTTGAGGTTTAAAATGTTCTAAGGATTTGAGAAAACAATTTCCTCAATTGGGGGTATCAACAATGAGGAGACATAATCTTAAAATTAGAGTCAGGCCATTCAGGAGCAAAATCAGGAAACACCTATTCACACAATGGGTAGCAGAAATCTGTAATTCTCTGTCTTGAAAGGCTGTAGATGCTAGGACCATTGGAGCAGTTAAGACCGAGACCGATAGATTTTTTTAGGAAAGGGTATCAAGGGATATAGAGCTAAAATCCGGGCAAATGGAGTTGTGGTATAGATCAGCCTGATCTAACTGAATGTCGGAGCATGCATAAGGGGGTAAAATGGCCTGTTCCTGAAATTAAATTTGTTCCTCTCTCTGCCTGACTGTATCAGGGCTCACCTGGTGTTCCATTCCCTGGCTCAGGTTTTATCTGTTCCTCCCTCTGTATGAGTCTGTCCCAGCTTTTACCTGTTTCTTCCTTTGTGGACACTGTCCCAGGTTTTACCCGATCCTTCTTCCACTGATCTTTGCTCCAGCTTTTACCTATTGTTCTCTCCACTGTCACAAATTTTACCCATTCGTCCCTCTACTCAATTCTACTCCAGGTCCCATTCTAGCCTCTGCAGCATACTCTACCATGCTGTATCTTTACCTCCCGCTGCTTAATTCTATTTCAGGTTTTACCTATTCCTCACTAAAACAAAAGCAAAATTCTGTGGGTCCTGGAAATCTTAAATAAAAGAAAGACTTGCAATTACATAGCACCTTTCATGAAGTCCAAAGCCCTTTACAGCCAATGAAGTACTTTTTGAAGTGTAGTCACTGGTGTAATGTTGGAAAAATAGAAAATGCTTGAAACACTCAGCAGGTCAGGCAGCATCTGTACACAGAGAGAAACAGAGTTAACGTTTCAGGTCAATGACCTTTCATCAGAGATGGAAGATATTAGACACAAACAGCATTTAAGCAAGTACAAAGCCAGGGAAAAGGTGAACAGGACAAGAACAAAAGGGAGAAGATTATGATGGGGTGGAGGGCAGGAGTTACTAAATGAAAAAAGCAATAACGGTGCTTTCATAAGAACATGGGTGACTTGGACAGGTTAGGTGAGTGGGCAAATGCATGGCAGATGCAGTATAATGTGGATAAATGTGAGGTTATCCACTTTGGTGGTAAAAACAAGAAGACAGAATATTATCTGAATGGTGACAGATTAGGAAAAGGGGAGTTGCAACAAGACCTGGGTGTCATGGTACATCAGTCATTGAAGGTTGGCATGCAGGTACAACAGGCGGTGAAGAAGGCAAATGGTATGTTGACCTTTATAGCTAGATGATTTGAGTATAGGAGTAGGGGAGGTCTTACGGCAGTTGTACAGATCCTTGGTGAGGCCACACCTGGAATATTGTGTTCAGTTTTGGTCTCCTAATCTGAGGAAGGACGTTCTTGCTATTGAGGGAGTACAGCGAAGGATCACCAGACTGATTCCCGGATGGCAATTGTTATGCTTCTCCTGTACAATGTGGGAAGTCAGGGAAGCTTCCAGTGTCCCTGGCGACTACATGTGCAGGAAGTGTATCCGGCTGCAGCTCTTGACAGACTGCATTGCAGCACTGGAGCTGTGGGTGGATTTACTCTGGAGCATCCGCTATGCTGAGGATGACGTGAATAGCATGTTTAGTGTGTTCGTCTTACCGCAGGTAAAGGGTACACAGCCAGATAGGGGATGGGTGACCAACAGGAAGAGCAGTGGAAGTAAGGTAGTGCAGGGGTCCCCTGCAAAACAGATACACCGCTTTGGGTACTGTCGAGGGGGATGACTCATCAGGGGAGAGCAGCAGCATCCAAGTTCATGGCACCGTGGGTGGCTCTGCATGCAGAGGAGGCCAGGAAAAAGAGTGGGAGAGCTATAGTGATAGGGGATTCTATTGTAAGGGGAATAGATAGACGTTTCTGCGGCCGCAACTGAGACTCCAGAATGGTATGTTGCCTCCCTGGTGCAAGGGTCAAGGATATCTTGGAGTGGGTGCAGGACATTTTGAAGGGGGAGGGTAAACAGCCAGTTGTCATGGTGCATATAGGTACCAACAATATAGGTAAAAAATGGGATGAGGTCCTACAAGATGAATTTAGGGATCTAGGAGCTAAATTAAAAAGTAGGACCTCAAAAGTAGTAATCTCAGAATTGCTACCAGTGCCACATGCTAGTCAGAGTAGGAATCGCAGGATAGCTCAGATGAATACATGGCTTGAGGAGTGGTGCAGAAGGGAGGGATTCAAATTCCTGGGACATTGGAACCGGTTCTGGGGGAGGTGGGACCAGTACAAACCGGACGGTCTGCATCTGGGCAGGACCGGAACCAATGTCTTAGGGGTAGTGTTTGCTAGTGCTGTTGGGGAGGGTTTAAACTAATATGGCAGAGGATGGGAACCTATGCAGGGAGACTGAGTAAAGTAGAATGGGGGCAGAAGCAAAAGATAGAAAGAAGAAAAGTAAAAGTGGAGGGCAGAGAAATCCTAGGCAAAAAGCAAAAAGCAAAAAGGGCCACATTACAGCAAAATTCTAAAAGGGCAAAGGGTGTTAAAAAGACAAGCCTGAAGGCTCTGTGCCTCAATGCGAGGAGTATTCGCAATAAGGTGGACAAATTAACTGCGTAGATAGCAGTCAACGGATATGATGTAATTGGCATCATGGAGACATGGCGCCAGGGTGACCAAGGCTGGAAACTCAACATCCAGGGGTATTCAACATTTAGGAAGGATAGACAGAAAGGAAAAAGAGGTGGGGTGGCGTTGCTGGTTAAAGAGAAAATTAATGCAATAGTAAGAAAGGACATGAACTTGGATGATGTGGAATCGGTATGGTTGGAGCTACGGAATACCAAAGGGCAGAAAACGCTACTGGGAGTTGTGTACAGACCACCAAACAGTAGTAGTGAGGTTGGGGACAGCATCAAACAAGAAATTAGGGATGCGTGCAATAAAGGTACAGCAGTTATCATGAGCGACTTTAATCTACATATTGATTGGGCTAACCAAACTGGTATCAATGTGGTGGAGGAGGATTTCCTGGAGTGTATGAGGGATGGTTTTCTGGACCAATATGTCGAGGAGCCAACTAGAAGGCTGGCCATCCTAGACTGGGTGATGTGTAATGAGAAAGGACTAATTAGCAATCTTGTTGTGCGAGGCCCCTTGGGAAAGAGTGACCATAATATGGTAGAATTCATTATTCAGATGGAGAGTGACCCAGTTAATTCAGAGACTAGGGTCCTGAACTTAAGGAAAGGTAACTTCAATGGTATGAGAAGTGAATTGGCTAGAATAGACTGGTGAGCGATACTTAAAGGGTTGACGGTGGATAGGCAATGGCAAACATTTAAAGATCACATGGATGAATTTCAACAATTGTACATCCCTGTCTGGAGTAAAAAATAAAATGGGGAAGGTGGCTCAACCGTGGCTAACAAGGGAAATTAAGGATAGTGGTAAATCCAAGGAAGAGGCATATAAATTGGCCAGAAAACGCAGCAAACCTGAAGACTGGGAGAATTTTATAATACAGCAGAGGGGGACAGAGGGTTTAATTAGGAGGGGGAAAATAGAGCATGAGAGGAAGCTTGCTGGGAACATAAAAACTGACTGCAAAAGCTTCTACAGATATGTGAAGAGAGAAAGATTAGTGAAGACAAACGTAGGTCCCTTGCAGTCAGATTCAGGTGAATTTATAATGGGGAACAAAGAAATGGCGGACCAGTTAAACAAATACTTTGGTTCTGTCTTCACGAAGGAAGACACGAATAACCTTCCGGAAATACTAAGGGACCGAGGGTCGAGTGAGAAGGAGGAACTGAAGGAAATCCTTATTAGGCGAGAAATTGTGTTAGGGAAATTGAAGGGATCGAAGGCCGATAAATCCCCGGGGCCTGATAGTCTGCATCCCAGAGTACTTAAGGAAGTAGCCCTAGAAATAGTGGATGATTGGTGATCATTTTCCAACAGTCTATCGACTCTGGATCGGTTCCTATAGACTGGAGGGTAGCTAATGTAACACCACTTTTTAAGAAGGGAGGGAGAGAGAAGATGGGTATTTATAGACAGGTTAGCCTGACATCAGTAGTGGGGAAAATGTTGGAATCAATTATTAAAGATGAAATAGCAGCACATTTGGAAAGCAGTGACGGGATCGGTCCAAGTCAGCATGGATTTATGAAAGGGAAATCATGCTTGACAAATCTTCTAGAATTTTTTGAGAATGTAATTAGTACAGTGGACAAGGGAGAACTAGTGGATGTGGTGTATTTGGACTTTCAAAAGGCTTTTGACAAGGTCCTACACAAGGGATTGGTGTGCAAAATTAAAGCACATGGTATTGAGGGTAATGTACTGACGTGGATAGAGAACTGGTTACCAGACAGGAAGCAGAGAGTCAGGATAAACGGGTCCTTTTCAGAATGGCAGGCAGTGACTAGTGGGGTGCCGCAGGGCTCAGTGCTGGGATCCCAGCTATTTACAATATACATTAATGATTTGGATGGGGGAATTGAGTGTAATATTTCCAAGTTTACAGATGACACTAAGCTGGGTGGTGGTGTGAGCTGTGAGGAGGATGCTAAAAGGCTGCAGGGTGACTTGGACAGGTTAGGTGAGTGGGCAAACGAGTGGCAGATGCAGTAGAATGTGGATAAATGTGAGGTTATCCACTTTGGTGGCAAAAATACGAAGGCAGAATATTATCTGAATGGCGGCAGATTAGGAAAAGGGGAGTTGCAACGAGACCTGGGTGTCATTGAAAGTTGGCATGCAGGTACAGCAGGTGGTGAAGAAGGAAAATGGTATGTTGGCCTTCATAGCTAGGGGAATTGAGTATAGGAGCAGGGAGGTCTTACTGCAGTTGTACAGGACCTTAGTAAGGCCTCACCTGGAATATTGTGTTCAGTTTTGGTCTCCTAATCTGAGGAAGGACGTTCTTGCTATTGAGGGAGTGCAGTGAACGTTCATCAGACGGATTCCCAGGATGGCTGGACTGACATATGAGGAGAGACTGGATCGACTGGGCCTTTATTCATTGGAGTTTAGAATAATGAGAGGGGATCTCATAGAAATATATAAAATTCTGACAGGACTGGACAGGTTAGATGCAGGAAGAATGTTCCCGATGTTGGGCAAGTCCAGAACCAGGGGACATCGTCTAAGGAGAAGAGGTAAGCCATTTAGGACTGAGATGAGGAGAAACTTCTTCACTCAGAGAGTTGTTAACCTGTGGAATTCCCTACTGCAGAGAGTTGTAGATGCCAGTTCATTGGATATATTCAAGAGTGAGTTAGATATGGCCCTTACGGCTAAAGGAGTCGAGGGGTATGGAGAGAAAGCAGGAAAGGGGTACTGAGGTGAATGATCAGCCATGATCTTATTGGATGATGGTGCAGGCTCGAAGGGCTGAATGGCCTACTCCTGCACCTATTTTCTATGTTTCTATGGCAGGACTGACATATGAGGAGAGACTGGATCAACTGCACTTGTATCCACTGGAGTTTAGAAGAATGAGAGGGAATCTCATAGAAACATATAAAATTCTGACGGGATTCGACAGGTTAGAGGCAGGAAGAATGTTCCCATTGCTGGGGAGTTCCAGAACCAGGGGTCACAGTCTAAGAATAAAGGGTAAGCCATTTAGGACCGTGATGAGGAGAAACTTCTTCACTCAGAGTGGTTAACCTGTGGAATTCTCTACCGCAGAAAGTTGTTGAGGCCAGTTCGTTAGATATATTCAAAAGAGAGTTAGATATGACCCTTACAGCCAAGGGGATCAAGGGGTATGGAGAGAAAGCAGGAAAGGTGTACTGAGGTTGAATGATCAGCCATGAACTCATTGAATGGTGGTGCAGGCTCGAAAGGCCGAATGGCCTACTCCTGCACCTACTTTCTATGTTTCTAACATAAGAAATAGGAGCAATAGTAGGGCATTTGGCCCCTCGAGCCTGCTCCACGAGCCTGCTCCACCATACAATGGGGTCAAGTTTCGGCCTGAGTTGCTCCTGTTTTTTAGGAGCAACTGGTTTAGAATGGAATATCTTAGAAATTGCAATTCTCGGCATTTAGTTTGCTCCAGTTCTAGTCAGTTAGAACAGTTTCACTTTGGAACAGAATTTTTTTTTCAAAAGGGGGCGTGTCCGGCCAATTACGCCTGTTTTCAAAATTTAGGCAGTGAAAACTTACTCCAACCTAACTTAGAATGGAGTAAGTGAAGATTTTTGTACGCTCGAAAAAACCTTGCCTACAGTTTACAAATCAGGCGTAGGTTACAAATTAGGCGTAGGGAATTAGGGGGGAGGTGGGGGGTGGAAGGGAAGTAATTAAATTCTACAATCATTCAACAGTCATACTTATACAAATAAAGATCCAACCTGAATAAAAATTTATAAACAAAGCAAAGATTAAATATTCCATGTTCCTACCTGTGTGAAGCAGCAGCAGCCTTTGAGCTGTGGTGCTTCAGGCAGGCCTTCCAAGTTGGAGACAGAGGTGGCGTCAGTGTCTCGATGGCAGCCCAACAGCGGCAGCAAGCAGCCTTCGAGCTGTGGTGGTTCAGGCAGGCCTTCCTTCCATCAGTGGCTGGACGGCAGCCGAAGAAACAACAAGCAGCCTTCGAGCTGCGAAGGGGACTGAGGCCATTCGGCCACGCAATAGGGGCGGCGTCAGTGGCTGGACGGCAGCCAAAGATACAGCAAGCAGCCTTCGAGCTGCGAAGGGGACTAAGGCCATTCGGCCACGCGATAGGGGCGGCGTCAGTGGCTCGACGGCAGCCGAAGTTACAGCAATCAAGCAGTCTTCGAGCTGCAAGGGAGACTGAGGCCCTTAGGCCAGGGTCAGGGAGAGGCAGCCACATAGACACTTTTAAACTTAAATTTACAGAATGGGTGCTGCATTGTCAACACAACGTATTATGCAATGGTTTGCCATCAATTCGCTGCATAGGAGAGAATTGATTAGAGCTCACCGCACCAGGAACGTCGTAGCCCGTAGGTTGATGGGCAGGAGACCTTACCCACGTCGACAATATCGAGCCAGGTGCTCGTACCTGGACATGAGCGAGGCTGATTGTGTGAAAAGGCTGCGTTTTCGCAGAGAAGTTGTCGCTGAGATCTGTGATATGCTGAGAGCAGATTTGCAGTCCAGAAGCAGAACGCCAACTGCCCTGTCTGTTGCAGTGAAGGTAACAGCTGCACTTTCTTTCTATGCCTCAGGATCGTTTCAGGCTACAACTGAAAATGTGTGTGCCATCTCTCAACGTGCAATACATGGCTGCCTTTACCAGGTCACGGCTGCACTGTATGCGCGAAGGAATGACTTCATCAATTTCCCAATGACAGCACAAGCGATCCATAAGAGGGCTGTGGGCTTCTTCAGGATTGCCGGCTTCCCAAAGGTACAGGGCTGCATTGATTGTACCCACATAGCCTTGCGAGCACTTGTGGAGGATTCTGAGCAGTACCGAAATAGGAAAGGTTTCCACTCTATCAATGTGCAGCTCGTGTGTGACGACAAGCAGCGCATCATGTCAGTCGATGTGAGATACCCTGGCAGCACCCACGATGCGTTCATCCTACGCGACAGCGTTCTATCTGACATGTTTGAGCAGCAGCCAGAAGGGCAGAGCTGGCTACTGGGAGACAAAGGGTACGGCCTGACCACCTGGCTCATGACGCCCCGCCGCGTGACACGGACAGAAGCTGACCGTCAATACAACATGGCGCACATTGCGACGCGCAGCATCATTGAGAGGACCATTGGCATATTGAAACAGCGATTCCGATGCCTGGACCATTCTGGAGGACACTTGCTATACTCTCCTCAGATTGTCGGGTCACTTTACTGTTGTGTGCTGCATGCTTCATAACTTAGCCATCATGAGGCTGCAGGAGCTGGTAGTGGAACCAGAAGACCTACGTGAGGGTCCAGTGCATGATGATAATATTACGGAACAGCAGAATGTGGATGATGACGATGATCAGGAAAGCATGCAAGTGCCTGATGCCGGAGCACGAGGTCAGAGGAGGGCCGTCCATCGTGCCCCTTTAACGATTGCTCGAGCCTTGCACCAGCAGCTCATCCGTGAATGCTTAACTACTGATGCCTGAGGGCTCTGCGACCACTGTTGCGCATGGACATGTTTATTCTTTGCAGTTGTTCCTACGCCGTGTTGTGTTAATGGAACATGAAACAGTTTTAATGAAAAAATATTTTATTGAAAAGTTAACGTCACTGTACTTTTTAATATGACTTGACGATCACTTAAAGACTTTAAGATCATTTATAAACTTGTAAAGTTACAAAAGTTACAAAACAATCTCAATGTGAAAAATCTTACACTCTCAAAAACACTTAAACTTCAGGATCACTTTTTAGGTGCAAAATTAAATAAGATACAAAATGTGAGAGCATTTACACTATAAGATCACTTAAAAACCCTAAGATCACTTATAAGTTGTAAAGTTACAAAACTTACAAAACAATTTCAAGTTGAAAAACGCTACTACAGCTACATCAAGAACAAGAACAAAAGCAGCAAAGAAAGGCTGCAAACATGTCTCATCCATATCTCAGTGAATGTTCACTTCTTCATGGGGATGTCATTTGATTGGCGGGGCTATGTGCCCTTATTATTGCAGCAGCTACCTCACCCAGGCCCTCCCTGACAGCTTGTGCCGACACTTGCATGCCCTCCCTGACGGCCTGTGCCGTCGATTGCACTCCCTTGGACATTCCCTCCCTTAGTTCCTGTGTCATTACTGCTATTTCTCCCATCAGGACCGTCAACTCTTCACCCACTGCACTGACGCCACCAATGAGTGGTCAGGTAAGCTCATTGGTCTCCATACCCAATGCCACAACCTGAGCCACATCTGTTACACGCTGCATCTCAGGAGAGCGTGTCTCCAATCTCCTCCTCTGCCTGGGTCTGCCTCGTGGCACCACTACACTGGGAGGCACGGGCATGGACGGTGGGATGCTCGGTGTTGCAAGCGGCACCACTACACAGGGAGGCGCAGGCTGGGACTGTGGGACGCTCTGTGTTCCAGACGGCAGAACTAGAGGGAGAGGCTCGGGCTGGGACGGTGGGACGCTCTGTATTGCAGACGGCAGTACTAGAGAGAGGGGCTCGGGCTGGGATGGTGGGACGCCCGATGTTCCAGATGACAGCACTCGAGTGCGAGCCGTGGGCTGGGATGTTCGACGAATGGGTGTAAACTGCTCCATGATATCACCAGCAGCACTGGGACCCACAACGTTGGAATCAAAACCATAGAAGACTTACCCTCTTCCTCGCGCGCAGGCCCAGCCTGTGCTGTACTGATGGCTTTTCTCCATGTATGACTCATCATAGCAGCTACCCTCTGTTCCAAGGGTGTCAGTGGATGCAGATTGGGTGTGCCTCTTCCTGTCCGAGTTGCTTCCCTTTTGTTGTGGGCCAATTTCTTCTGCAAAGAGTAAAATATAACTTTTTACAGAGTGTGTCAGTCTGCAAGGTGGGACATATAGATAGCCAGGTTACAATTAAGATTACATTAAAAATGGAAAATATTACTTACACTAACTACTTGACCAAGGTCGTGCCATTTCTTTTTACACTGGCTTCCAGATCTCCTGGTATGCACCACTGCGCAGTAATCTTCTGCAACTTGGTTCCAGCGTTTCTACATTTCTTTTGGTGGCACTTTTATGCGACCTCTGTTGCTGGTATCTAGCTCCTGCCATCTCTGCTCAATTACGTTGACTAATATCTCCACTTCCTCATGCAAGAAATTCTTTGTTCTTGGTGGATGTTGATCTATTGCAAAGTTGAATTGGCACTCTTATTTCTCAAAATACACAGTCCTGAATTTGCATGCACTAATGCAGCAGCTGTTCTGCAAGTTTAGCAGTGAAAAGCAGCACTCACTGATTTCAGCAGGTGATTTATTCAACAGTGCTGGTAAAAGCACCCCTTCACACACAAAAAAACCCACTAAAATTAAATCACAAGCCTTTCCAGGGGTCCACGAGACAAATCTTCACTTTTCCTCTAGTCCCTTTAAAAATGGCCGAGTGCCAATGTTTATTTCTCACTGCGCGTGCGCGCACGCTCCAATGCGCACGCGCGGGGTTGCCAGCACGACGTTGCCTTATTTAAATTAGGCCCGCCCCCCACTGCTTGTAGAATCGGCACAAGTGTCCGGCTCCGCCCCCCGCTGTTCTGTGCGCGCCGCGCCAAGCTGCTGAAGACTTCCGAGGAGCCGGAGAATATCGGAGTTTTTTTCCGGCGCACTTTCAAGCGCGAAAAACGGGCGTCCAGGTCAGGGCTGCGCCGTTTTAGGCGCGGCCCGAAACTTGGGCCCAATAAGATCATATCTGATCATGGACTTAGCTCCACTTCCCCGCCTGCTCCCCATAACCCTTTATTCCCTTATTGCTCAAAAATCTGTCTATCTCTGCCTTAAATATATTCAATGACCCAACCTCCACAGCGCTCTGGGGCAGTGAATTCCATAGATTTACAATCCTCAGAGAAGAAATTTCTCCTCATCTCAGTTTTAAATGGGTGGCCCCTTATTCTGAGACTATGTCCCCTAGTTTTAGTTTCCCCTATGAGTGGAAATATCCTCTCTACATCCACCTTGTCGAGCCCTCTCATTATCTTATATGTTTCAATAAGATCATCTCTCATTCTTCTGAATTTCAATGTGTATAGGCCCAACCTACCTTCATAAGTCAATCCCCTCATCTCCAGAATCAACCTAATGAACCTTCTCTGAACAGCCTCCAATGCATGTATATCCTTTCTTAAATACGGGGACCAAAACTATACGCAGTATTCAAGATGTGGCCTTACCAATACCCTGTACAGCTGTAGCAGGACTTCTGTGCTTTTATACTCCATCCCCCTTGCAATAAAGGCCAGCATTCCATTTGTCTCCCTGATTACTTGCTGTACCTGCATACTAACTTTCTGTGTTTCATGCACAATGACCCCCAGGTCCTTCTGTACAGCAGCACTTTGCAATTTTTCTCCATTTAAATTATAATTTGCTTTTCTATTTTTTCTGCCAAAGTGGATAACCTCACATTTTCCCACATTATACTCCATCTGCCAAATTTTTGCCCACTCACTTAGCCTGTATATATCTCTTTGCAGATTTTTTGTGTCCTCCTCACAATTTGCTTTCCCACCCATCTTTGTATCATCAGCAAACTTGGCTACATTACACTCGGTCCCTTCATCCAAGTCTTAATATAGATAGTATATAGTTGAGGACCCAGCACCGATCCCTGCGGCACCCCACTGGTCACTGTTTGCCAACCAGAAAATGATCCATCTATCCCGACTCTCTGTTTTCTGTTAGTTCGCCAATCCTCTACCCATACTAATATATTACACCCAACCCTGTGAACTTTTATCTTGTGCAGTAACCTTTTATGTGGCACCTTATCAAATGCCTTCTGGAAATCCAAATATACCACATCCACTGGTTCCCCCTTATCCACCCTGCTCATTACATCCTCAAAGAACCCCATCTCTAACATCTTCCAGTTCTGATGAAAGAACATAAGAAATAGGAGTAGTTCTAGTGGTCCCTCGAGCCTGCTCCGCCATTCAATAAGACCGTGGCTGAACTTTTACATCCACTCCACTTTCCTGCCCAGTCTCCTTTTCCCTTGATTGCTTAAAAATCTGTCGATCTCAACAACTGAACGTCCACAGCCATCTAAGGTAGAGAATTCCAAAGATTCACAACCCTATGAGTGAAGACATTTCTGTTCATAGTCCTAAATAGCCCTTATCCTGAGACTGAGAGCCCTGGTTCTAGATTCCCCAGCCAGGAAAAACAACCTCTCAGCATCTACACTGTCAAGCCTTTTAAGAATGTTGTATGTTTCAATGAGATCACCTCTCATTCTTGTAAATTCCAGAGAATATAAAAATAAAGACTTGCATTCATATAGCGCATTTTCACGACCACTGACGTCCCAAAGCGCTTTACAGCCAGTGAAGTACTATTTGAAGTGGTCACTGTTGTAATGTGGGAACCGCGGCAGTCAATTTATGCACACCTTGCCTGACCTGCTGGGTGTTTGCAGCATTTTCTGTTTTTAATTTACCTATTTCTCCCACTACTGGATTCTGCTCCAGTTTTTCCCATTCGCTCCGCCATGACAATTTGTTCCAGGTTTTACCCGTTCCCCCACCTCCTGCCTTCAATGTGACGTAACCATATAGCAGAAGACTGTCAATACGCATGTGCGACGGCAGCAGGCTTCCGCTGCACTGGGGCTCTTTAACCGGATGTGAGCGGTGTCTGTTTGTATTGATAGCGGTTTAAATGGTCGCAGATGGACGTTGATTGAGTTGTAAAGATCGGTGTTAAGTTTATGAAAACAAAACCCTTTGCGAAGAAGTCGGAATGATTGAGGTGGTGGCAAAACTCCTTCGAGGCCCGGTATTTCTGACCGGCGAAGTGCTGGAATGCGTTATAACTTTCACCAACCCCTTCACAGCCCGCTCCACCTCGGCCAGCAGGTAAAGAACGCGCGAGCGCCCGTCACTCTGCCAGGAACGCGCTCCCCTCCGCGCGACAGCAAGCGTCTGTTGCCGAGCAACGAGCGTGCCTGGGTCTCCAGGTAACGATCTGTCAGCCAGCTGGTAACACGCGCGCCCATGCCTTCAGGTGATCAGTCAGTCGGGAAGGCGACTGAGCCTGTCCGCAGGTACCGGGTCGTACTTTGTTCGTAAGCGTGCAATGCCAGGTGATCCCAGTGGACAAGTGATGTGCAAACCAGACCGTGCTAACCCTTGGCGCTTTCTTAGACCCACAACTGAGCTTAAGATTCTCCATCCCATTGCTCTCCAACGTTTCTGCAACATTGTCTGCCTTTGCCTAAGCCATACTGCTGATGAAGCTCTTACCCATACTTCTGAAACCTCTAGACTTGATTTCCCTGATGTCCCCCTTACCAGTCTCCCATCTCTTTCCCCCACCCCCCATAAATTTCAGCTCATTTAAAGCTCATCTGTCTGTATCCTGATCTGTTTGTGCTTGCACACCTTTATTGGTTCCCTGTCTCCCAATACATTGCATTTTAAATCCTCCTCCTTCATTTTAAAAATCCTTCTTGTCTCTGCAATCCTTTCCTGTAATGCTTTGAACCTCTGATTCTGGCCTTTTGTGCATTGATCTTTCTCCCCCCCCCCCCCCCCCCCCCTTTTTCTGGCATAGGTTTCAGCAGCCTTGCTCATTCTGTCTGGAATACCTTTGTTAAACCTCTCGTACGAACATAAGAAATAGGAGCTGGAGTAGGATATACGGCCCCTCAAGCCTGCTCCGCCATTCAATAAGATGATGGCTGACCATCGATCTCAACTCCACTTTCCCACCCAATCTTCATATCCCTTGATTTCCCCTAGAGTCCAAAAATCTATTTATCCCTGCCTTGAATATACTCAAAGATTCAGCATCCACAGCCCTTTGGGCAGAGAATATCAAAAATTCACAACCCGCTGAGTAAAGAAATTCCTCCTCATCTCGGTCTTAAATGGCCTAACCCTTATCCTGAAACTATACCCGCTAGTTCTAGACATTCCAGCCAGGGGAAACAACCTCTCAGCATCCACCCTGTCAATCCCTTTCAGAATCTTGTATGTTTCAATGAGATCACCTCTCATTCTTCTAAATTCCAGAGAGTATAGCCTCATTCTACACAATCTCTCATCATAGGACAGCCCAGTATAGTCGCAGTAAGTGATGTGAATGTATTGCTATGGTATGCGTGTGGGTGTGGTAATGGGATAATGAAACAAAAGGTGAACCTAGAATAGATGTAAATGGGAATGGCTGAATCATCAACAGCTGCCATATTTAAAAATAGGGGCAGAGGTTATGGTCTGAAATTGTTGAACTCGATGTTGAGTCCAAAAGGCTGTAAAGTGCCTAATCGAATAAATAATCTCAATTTGGCTGGCTGCCGGCCAGGTAATGAAGAAAAAAAATTAAATCCTTTTAAATTCGGCAAGACTTCTATGTTAGCTGCATTTCTGGGTTTCCTGGTTGCTCTGAACACGTGCGCCTTCCCCACCCACCCCCGCGCCCCCCCCTATCTCCCTGTAAATTTTGGGATTCTGGTTTCTGTTTAATGTAAGAGTTCTGATTGATAATCATAGCATCATACAGCTTAGTGGGATTACATTCTGCATGTGGAAACTGTTTCTCTCCATCTACTCTATCAAAACCCCTCAGAATTTTGACATGTATCAAATTGTCCACTTAACTTTCTCTATTGTAAAGAGAACGATCCCAGCTTCCCTAACCACATAACTGAAGTCTCTTAACCCTGGTACCATTCTAGTAAATCTCCTCTTCAAGTTCTTGACATCCGTCCTAAAGTGTGATCCAGCTATTTTCCCTGTAGTTTTTTTTGCCCTGCGCGGCCCCTTTAAGGGACTGTGCTGGCCATTCAAATACTGCGCATGCACAGCTTTTACATTGATATGCAAGCAAGTCGGCTGCGCAGATTCCCTGGAGCACTGCATGGCTGCGCACATTACAGGAACACTGGTGCCCAGTATTGGACACACTACTCTAGCTGAGGTCTAAGCCTTGATTTTATAAAGGTTTACAGTAAGTTCCTTACTTTTGTACTCTAATCCTCTATTTATAAAGTCAAGGATCTCATATGTCTTTTTAACAGCCTTGTCCTGACACCTCAAAAGATGTGTATGTTAATCTTCAAGTCCCTCTGTTCCTGCATCCTCTTAAAATTGTAGCACTTAATTTATATGGCTGCATCTCATTTTTCCTTCCAAAATGCAAAGAAAAAAATTGAAAGACAAATTTAAAAAAACATTTTTTTCTTCCCTCGACCATCTTGTCTTTAAGCATCGCCCCTGAAGTGCCTGGCCTCCCGATGAACGCCTCCTGCAGCAGCCAGTGCTTTCGTCCAGCGATGCTGCAGGGGGCGGAAGTCAATTTTGGATCCGCGGTGCTACCGGGGCAATGCTCACGGCGATGATGTCACGATCTCCGGGTGAAGGAGATCGGGGTGCAACGCCCTACCGCCGTTGCAAACCACCCGCCGAATATAGCGGGAGTCGATCATCATGCCGCGCCCGGTCGGTAAGTCATTAACGCCCCATTATCGCTCCCCACACCCCGCCCACCGGAGACGATAAGGAGAGCCGCTAAGGAGGCCAATTTTTTGGCCTAAATGTCATCTGCCACATGTCAGCCCATTTCACCAGTCTGTCTATGTCCTCCTAATGTCTGGTACTATCATCCTTACTGTTTACTATATTTCCAAACTTTGTGTCATCTGCAAACATTTAAATGATGCCACCTATACCCAAGTCCAGTTCATTAATATATATCAAAAGAACAGTGGTCCCAATACCGACCCATGGAGGACACCACTGCATACTTCCCTATAGTCTGATAAACAACTGTTCTCTAATCTCTGCTTTCTGTCTCTTAACCAATTTCGTTTCCATGCTGCCACTGCCCCTTTAATCCCACAGTCTTCAATTTCACCAACACGTCTATTATGTGGCACTTTATCAAACGCCTTCTGAAAGTATGAGGATAAGTATAGGGATCATTGAGTTTCCATATATTTGTTCTCGGCACAGTTGCAGCTGGATATAATTCCACATTACATAACTACTCATTCTTGGGGACCTAGTTGCCATTGTCACTGTGTCTTGGTTATGCTGCAGTCTTGAAGTTGCTGTTACACATTTTTTTATCATGATGGTCTCAAAAGTGCAGCTTGGAATGTCTGGTTCCATCCTGATTTGTGGGATAAATGAAAAATCATTCATTTGATCTTAGACAGGTTTCCTCTCTGCAGTTGTGTGTAATTACTATCACTGCATCTAAAAAATGTATACTTACCTTGGGAGTACTTAATACTAACACTAATTGCCAAATGTGCTAAAGGACTAGAATATAGTGATGAATACTGTAGAAATGGGTAAGTCAATATCTGACTCATACTGAGATCAAGTCTTGGATAGAGTTCTATGAATTCTGAGTTGTGATTCGTGTAACGGTGTTAGTTTCTTGTGATTTAAGGATTGGTATGGCTTTGGTCACTGGATTAGGGAAGGGAACATTGGTTTATTTTTTTTCTCCCAGCCCAGAAGCTTTTTAAATTTTGGTACAGTGTAGCTGCCCCAAATTCCACACGGACTGGGGATTAAAGTATGAAACTTATTTAGTTGCTGAACTATCTGGATGTTTTCGCAGTGTATAACAATAATTTTTTTTTAATAAAGAGGGCTGGGTTTGAGAATTGGAAATTTTCGATCATTTGCATGCTGGGGTATGGTGAATTGACCAGGGGTTTGAAAAGGAGTTTGAGAATTATGCTCAGATAGTGCTAAAGTGTTTTTTTCAATCAGCCAATGCATTTTGAATATTCTGATTATCCTTGATGAACCTCACAATTGAAAATGACTAGCTTATTAGGCGTTCACAAGTCTGCTAAAGTATTTTGGAACTTGAGCTATAGGTTCTGTCTTTTATTTATCAGTGAGATGTTGGCATGGGCAAGTGCTCAGATACATTGCCAGTTTCATACCAGTGAGAGTCGTGTTGCACTTCCGCCCTCTGAAGACGCAAAGCATGACGTGCAGGCCGAGAATGAAACGGTCTTTGTTCCAAACAGAGGTAGGATATTATCTCTGAGCCTCCTTCTACTTTTCTTGGTACTAGGAGATCTGATTATTTCCATTCTTAAGCTTGCTATGTTTTGAGTTGTCTATAATGTATTATGAATTAAAAATAAATATTTTTACACTGTCTTGAGATTTTCCATTCTGAAGATTTATGTATAAGAGCTCAGACCGACAATCCTCATGTGAGAATTTAAATCATTAATTTTATTGGCGAGAGCTCAGTGGACAGGTTGTTAATTTCTTTTGTTTATTGTATCTGCTGTTTTAACCCTTTCCTCACCAACACCTTCCCCCAGCTCCTCTCCCCCTCTAGTTTTTCTCTCATTTCCCCTACTGAACTAATTTTGTCCAGGAAACCCACCTCCTGCTCCCTTGACCCCATTCTCATTCCCTCCCAACTTCTCTTCTTGGCTCCCATGCTAGCTGACATTGCAAATGGTTCCGTGTTCATAGGCACTGTACTGCCTTCTTACAAAATCACTGTCAGCACCTCCCTCAAAAGAATACACCTTCAACCCCTCTGTCCTTGCAAACTACAGCTTCATCTCCAACCTTCCTTTCCTCTCCAAAGCTCTTGAATGTATTGTCACTTCTCAAATTTGTGCAAATCGTTTCCGCAACTCCATGTTTAAATGTTTCCAGTCAAGGTTCCCTCTCTAATACAGTACCCTCTCAACTCGTCTTGCCCTCTCTCCTAAATTCATCACCTTCCTGTCCTCCTTTAACCTCTCCCTCCACATAAACTCACCTACCCGTAATAACAGCCACCCCCTCGACCTTGCCATCTCACGTGGCCTCTCTATTACCATTGTTTCAATTACAGACAAGGCCATCTCGATCACTTCCTTGTCTCTCTCACCACTTGCATCCCTCTTCCAACTCGACTTCCTTCTGCGTCCTTCCCTGAAAAAACTCTTCCCAAGTTGCTTACAAAGGCACTTTCAAACTCCCAATTGTCTTGTCTTTGTTCCTCTGTTCACCACAACACTTCTGCAGCTATCAATCTGTTCAATCACACCCTCACCTTTGATGCCCTTCTCCCCAGTAAAATCCTAACTTTCTCTCACCCTGACTCTTCCCCTTAGTATGGCCCACATCTGCACTCCCTTAAGTGCAAGGGATGTAGACTTGAATGTTCATGGCACACAACAAGTTTTGTAATTCATTGCCAGATCTGGCTGGACCAAAATCAAGCACTATCGGGCCCTGCTCTCCTCTGACAAAACTACTCACTATTCCAGGATCACCCTGGAAAGCAAAGATAACCCCCACTTCTTTTCTCTTCTACCAACCATCTCAGACTCTTATCTTCTACCCCCTCCAACAATGTGCGAGGAGCTGATGGACTTCTTTGGATAGTCTCAATCTTACTGATATTCAGCTGTCTCTGCTACGTCTCGTGCCCATCTTTTCCGCAACTCCATATTTGAACACGTCTCATCTGATTTCTGCTCCTGCCACAGCACTGAAATGGCCCTAATCAGAGTCACAATGACCTCCTCTGTGACTGACTCTGGTGCACTGTCCCTCTTCATCCTTCTTGGCCTGTCTGCTAGCTTTGACACAATTGACTACACCATCAACATCCAATGCCTCTCCTCCATTGTCCAGCTGAGTGGGACTGCCCTCGTCTGATTCTACTCTTACCGATCCAGCCGCAGCCAGAGAATCTCCTCCATTCGATTCATTTCCTGCCCCACACCATTAACTCTGGAGTTCCCCAAGGATCTAGCATTGGCCCCCTCTTGCATCTCAATGACATGGTGCCCCTAGGCAGCATCATCCGAAGACGCAATGTCATATTCCACATGTACGCTGATACTGCCCAGCTCTACCTCACTGCCACCTCACTCAACCCCTCACTTCTTTTGTGTTTTCAGACTACTTATCCAACATCCAGTAGTGGATGATCTGAAATTTCCTTCAATTACATTGTCTTTGCCACAAACTCTTTTCCCTCCCCACCGATTCCATCCTCCTCCTTGAGCATTGTCTCAGGCTGAACATTTGGCCCAGAGCTGAGCTTCAGAACCCATATCCTCTCTATCATAAAGACCACCTACTTCGACCTCTGCCTCAGCCTATCTACTGCTGAAACCCTCATCCATGCTTTTGTTATTTCCAGACTCGACTACTCCAATGTTCTTCTGGCTGGCCACCCATCATCCACTGTCCATAAACTCGAGCTCATCCAAAATTGCTGCCCGTATCCTAATTCGCACCAAGTCCAGTTCACCTGTGTTTTCTGATCTGTATTGGCTCCGGATCCACTAGCGCCTCAGATTTAAAATTCTCATCCTTGTATTCAAATCTCTCAATGGCCTCGGCCCTCCCTATTTCAGCCCTACAAACCTCAGAGAACCTATGTTTCTCCATCTCTGGCCTCTTGTGCATCCCCCATTTCCTTCGCCCCACTATTGACACCTGTGCCTTCAGCTGTCTAGTCCCTAAGTTGTGGAATCCTCCGCCTCTCCACCTTCCTCTACTTTTAAGACACTTCTTAAAACCTACCTCTTTAACCAAGCATTTGTCTGCTTCTTTGGTTCCATGTCAGTTTTTGTCTGATTATGCTCCTCTGAAGCACCTTGGGACATTTTACTACATTAAAGTCACTATATAAATGCAAGCTCTTTGACCAAACTTTGTCACTCCTCCTGATACCTCCTTTAGCTTGGTGTTCATTTTTTCCCATGCGTCTTTGTGAAGCACCTTGCAATTATCTTTTTCCCCCACGTCAAAGGCATTAGATAAATGCAAATTCTTGCTGTTTCAGTATCACGCTGGGTAATACATTTACCCACTGAACCAATGGTAGTTTTTTTTGACTGTTTTTAATACTAGTTAAAGGATCCTGGTCTGATCTGGCGAGGGTTTGTTTGCTTGAGTTTTAGCTATCAATTAAATGTTTAGCAGAATCATTCCAACTGTTAATTTATTTCCAGGTGAACGAGGAAAATGTATTCTAGCCACACCACCCAAGATACTGTTCTGTGACCTGCGACTTGATCCTGGTGAATCAAAGTCCTGTAAGTAGACATATTTTGGTAATAAGATCTAGGTATAAACTAAGGGCTCTATTTTCCCCCAAAGCATTTTTTTGGCGTACTTGAAGAGTTACGCCTGATTTTTTTTTTGTGGCCCGTGTATGCCAAGAAAAAAGTGTTGTAAGTTTCACCTTTAGGATTTCTTCATTTTGGCATGGCCTAACCAGAGGGGGGTGGAGCCTTGATCTGCGCCAAAATGATCAGGCTGCCATGGTAACCTGTGAGTTCTCCTGCCTGCTGGTGAGTTCTGTCAGTTCTCTATTACTATTATTGTGGAGTATTTAATGTTTAATCACAAAGTGATGAACCTATACAACTTTATAGAACTGCCAGTATTTTTGAACTAAACTAAATAATTCTCATTGGTAAAATAATTGAGTGGTGCATTGGAGCACCTCTGCGTGCGTTCTGTGACTTCTTCTGCCTGTCGGTGCGATCTCTTGCGTTCTCCTGCCTGCCGGTGATTTCTATCATTTCTCCTGCCCGCCCCTAGCCCTGGCCGAGTGCCTCCCGGTGCATTGTCCCGCCCCTAGCCCTGGCCGAGTGGCCTCCCGGTGCATTGTCCCGCCCCTAGCCCAGGCTGAGTGGCCTCCCGCACCGGCTCACTACCTTCCCAGGCCGAGTGCCGAAAGGTGAATTGCAGTTTGAAGATGAAGGTAGGACTTTAATTTTTTTATTTATTATAGAATTGTTTAGTAGTTTTGGTTTGCAAACATTGCTAAGGGTAAGGCTTGGTTGGTTTAGGTCCAGAAACATAGAAACATAGAAAATAGGTGCAGGAGTAGGCCATTCGGCCCTTCTAGCCTGCACCGCCATTCAATGAGTTCATGGCTGAACATTCAACTTCAGTACCCCATTCCTGCTTTCTCGCCATACCCCTTGATCCCCCTAGCAGTAAGGACCTCATCTAACTCCTTTTTGAATGTATTTAGTGAATTGGCCTCAACAACTTTCTGTGGTAGAGAATTCCACAGGTTCACCACTCTCTGGGTGAAGAAGTTCCTCCGCATCTCAGTCCTAAATGGCTTACCCCTTATCCTTAGACTGTGACCCCTGGTTCTGGACTTCCCCAACATTGGGAACATTCTTCCTGCATCTAACCTGTCTAACCCCGTCAGAATTTTATATGTTTCTATGAGGTCACCTCTCATTCTTCCCAGATCCTCCCCACTTCCCGCCCCTAGCCCAGGCCGAATGGCCTCCGATGTACCTACCTGCGCAGATTTCTTTATCTCTCCGCAAGGGTTTTCTCAAGTGGCCACATACACTGGCCTAAGTAGAAATGGAGTAACTATTAGCTGGCCAAAGTTGCCTAAATGGGCAGAACTGGTGTCGGTGGCTGGTAACGCCCCCTTTTGAGAAAGAAAACTAACCTTAAAAAAAAATGTAACTAAGTGAGTTACGCAGGTGCAAATTGATTGGGAAACTGGGGATTTTTAAGTTATGCCAGAAAAAGCAGCCTACTCCAAAAAAAAACGGAGCAACTCCTGGCCAAAATTGAGCCCTATATTCCACTTTTTTAACAGCAATTAAAAATAGAAGTAGAGCAATACTTGCTTTGAGCTCCTCATTTCTGTGAGTAGTTATGAGTTGCTCTTTTGATGCTGTCTGCTGTACATGGTGTTAAGGGGCGGGAGAAAAGACAAATTTAATCAAAAATTACAATTTACTAACCATAGAGAGGTCATTCAGTGCACTATGTCTGTGCTGGCTCTTTGCTAAAGCAACTCAAAATGAAGCCTTGCTTGTTATCCCATAGCTCTGTTTATCTCCATTTCCTTTAAAAGAGACAATGATCTCTGCTACTTCCATTCCTTGTGGCAATGCATTATATGCTGTGAAGCCATTTCTCCTAACCCCTCCCTCATTCTTAACAATTTTAAATTGATGACCCATTCATCACTGGTGGAAATAGTCTCAGTATGTTAAGTTCCTGACATCATCCTGCTGTATCTATTCTATGAGTTCTATTGTTTTTATTTACTTTCTATAATGGAGCACCCAGAGCTGTAATAATTTCCTAACCATTGCCTTGTGCACAAGTACCATTACCTCCTCAATCTTGCACGCTGTACCCCTATTTATAAAACCTCAAAAGCTGTTAATTTTTTTTTCATTGCTTTATCTGTCGGCCTTAGTAGCACTCTTGCATCTGAGTCAGAAGGCCAATTTTTTTTTTCCTATCCAGAAAACTCCTAATGGTGTCTTAAAAGATTCCAGGCTTTTTGTCTCCGCTCCTTTATCTGGAAGTCTGTGTGAAGAAAAATATACTATCCATCCTAAAGTTACCTTTTGCAAGTTTGTTCCTGTGACCTTTGGTTCTACTCCTGTAATATTTTGGGTTTACTTTTTCCATTCCTTGTGTACCTTAATCACTGTTCAGAAGCTCCTCTTTTAAGATGAAAAGCCCATGTTTTTCTAGCCTTTCCTAATAACTAAAACTCCGAATGCTAACCTCTTCTCTGCATTGCTTCCAGCATTTGAATGTTTCCGTTGTTTCTTGGCAACCAGCACTGATCACTTTATAACCCAGATAAGATGAAACATAGAAACATAGAAAATAGGTGCAGGAGTAGGCCATTCGGCCCTTTGAGCCTGCACCGCCATTCAATGAGTTCATGGCTGAATATGCAACTTCAGTACCCCATTCCTGCTTTCTCGCCATACCCCTTGATCCCCCTAGTAGTAAGGACTACATCTAACTCCTTTTTGAATATATTTAGTGAATTGGCCTCAACAACTTTCTGTGGTAGAGAATTCCACAGGTTCACCACTCTCTGGGTGAAGAAGTTTCTCCTCATCTCGGTCCTAAATGACTTACCCCTTATCCTTAGACTGTGACCCCTGGTTCTGGACTTCCCCAACATTGGGAACATTCTTCCTGCATCTAACCTGTCTAAACCCATCAAAATTTTAAACGTTTCTATGAGATCCCCTCTCATTCTTCTGAACTCCAGTGAATACAAGCCCAGTTGATCCAATCTTTCTTGATTTGTCAGTCCCGCCATCTTGGGAATCAGTCTGGTGAACCTTCGCTGCACTCCCTCAATATCAAGAATGTCCTTCCTCAAGTTAGGGACCAAAACTGTACACAATACTCCAGGTGTGGCCTCACCAAGGCCCTGTACAACTGTAGTAACACCTCCCTGCCCCTGTACTCAAATCCCCTCGCTATGAAGGCCAACATGCCATTTGCTTTCTTAACCGCCTGCTGTACCTGCATGCCAACCTTCAATGACTGATGTACCATGACACCCAAGTTTGATCAATACCACTATATGGTGTCCTAGCTTTCAATCATTTTATCCCTCTTGATTTTTCTGAAATTACATGTTTCTGAAATTATGTGTGATTTAGTTTTGCTGGAAATTTTCAGATTCTTACTGTGAAACGGTGCCTCTTGATGGTCCACCTTCCTTCCGTGGCCAGTCAGTAAAGTATGTTTATAAGTTGACAGTCGGATGTCAGAGGGTCAATTCTCCAATCAAACTTCTACGGGTTCCTTTTCGGGTTTTTGTAGTCTATGGTAAGTCTGAGGTGAAGATAGTTCACCTGTTTGGAAGTACTTGTAACTTGCTGTAACTTGTAGAGGTGATGTGTAACTAATTCCATAGTCAGTGAAAATTCTGTTGCATTGTGTACTAAAAGTCGAAGTGCTTTATTTGGGACAAGTGACTTAAACTTTCCTTTACATTTATATCAAGTTTCTCCTTGATTGCAACATAGCTTGGTGGATCTAATCCAGGTTTCTATAGGGATAGGCCTCTGACAATCCGGGATTTTTCTCCCTCTTTTTAATCAGTGTTTCTTCTCACTGAACCAACCAGATCCAAAAAAAATGACGGTACATATGTATGTTCACAATATGTACGGTTGCACAATTCTAGATAATGTACACTTTGGTAAGGAAATGATACAATCTCTATATACTTGTATACTAGCTTCTTCATAGAAATTAGAGTTAACTTACCTTTTAACAACTGAAGAGGGAGAAAAGGATAGACCGAGTAATTACAGACCAGGCAACCTAATTTCGATGGTGGGGAAATTATTGGAACAAATTCTGAGGAACAGTATTCATCGTCATTTAGAAAGGCATGGATTAATCAAGGACAGTCAACATGGATTTGTTAAGGGAAGGTCATATCTGACTAACTTGACTGACTTTTTTTCGGGAGATAACGAGGGTTGCTGAGAGTAGCACATTTGATGTGGTCTACATGGATTTTAGCAAGGCCTTTGACAAGGTCTCGCATGGCAGACTGGTCAGGAAAGTGTAGCCTGTGGGATCCAAGGGAAAGTGGCAAGTTGGATCCAAAACTGGATCAGTGGCAGGAAGCAGCGGGTAATGGTCGACGGGTGTTTTTGTGATTGGAAGGCTGTTTCCAGTGGGGTACTGCAGGGCTCAGGTTTATGATTTATACTTCAATGTAGAGGCATGATTAAGAAGTTTGCAGATGATACAAAAATTGGCCATGTGGTTGATGGTGAGGAAGAAAGCTGTAGACTGCAGAAAATATCAATGGACTGGTCGGTGGGCAGAAAAGTGGCAAATGGAATTTAATCCTGAGGTGTGATGTAATGTATTTTGGAGGGCTAACAGAAAGGGAGTAGAGAATAAATGGTAGAATATGAAGAAGTGTAGAAAAACAGGGGGATCATGGAGTGCATGTCCATAGATCCCTGAAGATAGCAGGACAGATAGATAAGGTGGTTAAGAAGACATAGGGGATACTTTTCTTTATTAGCCAAGGCATTGAATATAAGAGGATAAGAACATCAGGAGTAGGCATTCGGCCCTTTGAGTCTGCTCCGCCATTCAATGAGATCATAGCTGATCTACCTCACTCCACATTCCTACATTATCCCCATATCCCTTGATATCCCTTGATTCTCTTAATATTCAAACATCTATCGATCTCTGCCTTGAATATATTCAATGACTGAGCATCCACAGCCCTCAGGAGTAGAGAATTCCAAAGATTCGCCACCTTCTGAACAAAGAAATTTCTCCTCATCTCAGTCCTAAATGGCTGACCCCTTATTCTGATACTGCGGCCCTGTGTTCTAGACTCCCCAGCCAGGTAAACATCGCCCCTGCATCTACCCTGTCAAGCCCTCTAAGAATTTTGTATGTTTCAATGAGATCACCTCTTATTCTTATAAACTCGAGAGAATATAGGCCTAGTCTATCAATCTCTCCTCATAGGATAACCCCCCCCATCCCAGGAATCAGTCTGGTGAACCTTTGTTGCACTCTCTCTATGGCAAGTATATCTTTTTTTGGGTAAGCAGACCAAAACTGTACACAATACTCCAGCTGTGGTCTCACCATGGCCCTATATAATTGCAGTAAGACATCTTTTATGCTTGTACTCCAAATCCTTTTGTAATAAGTGTTCGCTATGGTTCAGTGGGTAGCACTCTCGCCTCTGTCAAAGGTTTTGGTTTCAAGTCCCACTCCAGGGACTTGAGCATGAAAAATCTAGGCCAACACTGAGGGAGCGCTGCACTTGGATGAGACGTTAAACCGAGATCCTGTCTGCTCTCTCAAGTGGACGTAAAAGATCCCATGGCATGATTTCGAAGAAGAGCAAGAGTTATCCCTGATGTCCTGGCCAATATTTATCCCTCAATCAACATAATAAAAACATTATCTGGTCATTATCACATTGCTGTTTATGGGAGCTTGCTTGTGCGCAAATTGGCTGCCATGTTTCCTACATTACAACCATGATTACATTCCAATGTACTTCATTGGCTGTAAAGTGCTTTGAGACGTCTGGTGGTCGTGAAAGGCGTTGGATAAATCCAAGTCTTTTAAAGGCCAACATATAATTTGCTTTCCTAATTGCTTGCTGCACCTCTATTAACTTTCAGCAATTACTGTACAAAGACACCCAGGTCCCTCTGTCCCTTTACAGGAAAAATAAACATTTCTCCACATTATATTCCATTTGCCATGTTCTTGCCTACTCGCTTAACCTGTCTATGTCCCCTGGTAGACACTTTGCATCTTCCTCACAACTTATATTCGCACCTAACTTGGTATCATCAGCAAACTTGGATATATAACATTTGGTCCCCTTATTCAAAACATTGATATAGATTGTAAATAGCTGAGGCCCAATCACTGATCCTTGTCGTACCCTACTAGTTACAGCCTGCCAACCCGAAAATGACCCATTTATTCCTACTCTCTGTTTTCTGTCCATTAACCAATCCTTAAATTAGTTTTAAAAATTGAAGCATTGTAGACCGTAGCTCCCAATCTAGCAGCAGCTGCATTTCCAGAAGTAGTTAATTAAGTGTTAAATGCTGGGGATGGGTTAATTTTCACTTTTGGCACTTACAGAAATCGGGTGGTAGCAGATTGCCCTCCAATTTTGGAGACTGCCTGATTTTGATTTCTATTGATCTTCAGGCATTGTGTAAATCGGGCGACTGATCTGCTATCACCCATTTTCTGCATGGCAGTAAAAATGAAAATTTGCATTTGGGTGTGACTGTGTAAATAACTAGATTTCGTTCATTAATACACTATGCATTTTAGTGAACATGCAAATTTTTTTCGCATCAGGGCTAGAAGATTATCAGTTTCCTCCAGATGAAGCTGTCGCACCGACAAACCCATTTTTGGATGACGATGAGAGCATTAAAAAAGACACGAGATTAGTAGACCTGGCAACGGAAATGCTAATGACCAGCACATCTCGCCGTAGTCTTCGTGAGTATTGAATAATGACACCAGCATTAGATAGAGACTAGGATTTCTTCCAGGTGCTGTTGTACTCATCAAACTAGAGCTTTGCCAACCTATTAATGAAATTGCTGCATTTATATGCAGAGTGGTTTCCCCAAAATACAAAATCAGGATCGGTAGCATAGTGGTAATGTTACTGGACTAGCAATCCAGAGGCCTGGACTAATGATCCAGAGACGTGAGTTCAAATCCCACCACGGCAGCTGGGAAATTAAATTCAGTTAAATTAAGTAAAAAATCTGGAATAAAAGGCTTGTATCAGAAATGGTGACCATGAAACATAGAAACATAGAAAATATGTGCAAAAGTAGACCATTTGGCCCTTTGAGCCAGCACCACCATTCAATATGATCATGGCTGATCATGCAAGTTTAGTACCCCAGTCCTGCTTTCTCTCCATACCTCTTGATCCCTTTAGCCATAAGGGCCACATCGAACTCCCTTTTCAATATATCTAACGAACTGGCCTCAACAACTTTATGGTAGAGAATTCCACAGATTCACAATTCTGAGTGAAGAAGCTTCTCCTCCTCTCGGTCCTAAATGGCAAACATAAGAACATGGAACAGGAGTAGGCCATCAAGCACCTTGAGCCTGCTCCGCCATTCAACAATATCATGGCTGATCTGGCCGTGGACTCAGCTCCACTTAACCTGCCCACTCCCCGTAACCCTTAATTCCCTTATTGGTTAAAAATCTATCTTTCTGTGATTTGAATACATTCAATGAGCTAGCCTCAACTGCTTGCTTGGGCAGAGAATTCCACAGATTCACAACCCTCTGGGAGAAGAAATTCCTTCTCAACTCAGTTTTAAATTGGCTCCCCTGTATTTTGAGGCTATGCCCCCTAGTTCTAGTCTCCCCGACCAGTGGAAACAACCTCTCTGCCTCTATCTTGTCTATCCCTTTCATTATTTTAAATGTTTCTATAAGATCACCCCTCATCCTTCTGAACTCCAACGAGTAAAGACCCAGTCTACTCAATCTATCATCATAAGGTAACCCCCTCATCTCCGGAATCAGCCTAGTGAATCGTCTCTGTACCCCCTCCAAGCTAGTATCTCCTTCCTGAAGTAAGGTGACCAAAACTGCACGCAATACTCCAGGTGCGGCCTCACCAATACCTTATACAGTTGCAGCAGAATCTCCCTGCTTTTGTACTCCATCCCTCTCGCAATGAAGGCCAACATTCCATTCGCCTTCCTGATTACCTGCTGCACCTGCAAACTAACTTTTTGGGACTAGTCTGAAAATGCCCGATCTCGTATGATCTTGAAAGCTAAGCAGAGTTGTGCCTCGTTAGTACTTGGATGGGAGACTGCCTGGGAATACCAGGTGCAGTAGGCTTTTCCAAAAAGAGTTTCATGCACAAGGACCCCCAGGTCCCTCTGCACCGCAGCATGTTGTAATTTCTCCCCATTCAAATAATATTCCCTTTTACTGTTTTTTTTTTTCCAAGGTGGATGACCTCACATTTTCCGACATTGTATTCCATCTGCTAAACCTTAGCCCATTCGCTTAACCTATCTAAATCTCTTTGCAGCCTCTCTGTGTCCTCTACACAACCCGCTTTCCCACTAATCTTTGTGTCATCTGCAAATTTTGTTTCACTACACTCTGTCCCCTCTTCCAGGTCATCTATGTATATTATAAACAGTTGTGGTCCCAGCACCGATCCCTGTGGCATACCACTCACCACCGATTTCCAACCCGAAAAGGACCCATTTATCCCGACTCTCTGCTTTCTGTTCGTTAGCCAATTCTCTATCCATGCTAATACATTTCCACTGACTCCGCGTACCTTTATCTTCTGCAGTAACCTTTTGTGTGGCACCTTATCGAATGCCTTTTGGAAATCTAAATACACCACATCCATTGGTACACCTCTATCCACCATGCTCATCATATCCTCAAAGAATTCCAGTAAATTAGTTAAACATGATTTCCCCTTCATGAATCCATGTTGCGTCTGCTTGATTGCACTATTCCTATCTCGATGTCCTGCTATTTCTTCCTTAATGATAGCTTCAAGCATTTTCCCCACTACAGATGTTAAACTAACCGGCCTATAGTTACCTGCCTTTTGTCTGCCCCCTTTTTTAAACAGAGGCGTTACATTAGCTGCTTTCCAATCCGCTGGTACCTCCCCAGAGTCCAGAGAATTTTGGTAGATTATAACGAATGCATCTGCTATAACTTCCGCCATCTCTTTTAATACCCTGGGATGCATTTCATCAGGACCAGGGGACTTGTCTACCTTGAGTCCCATTAGCCTGTCCAGCACTACCCCCCTAGTGATAGTGATTATTTCAAGGTCCATAGTGATTATCTCAAGGTCCTCCCTTCCCACATTCCCGTGACCAGCAATTGTTGGCATGGTTTTTGTGTCTTCCACTGTGAAGACCGAAGCAAAATAATTGTTTAAGGTCTCAGCCATTTCCACATTTCCCATTATTAAATCCTCCTTCTCATCTTCTAAGGGACCATCATTTACTTTAGTCACTCTTTTCCGTTTTATATATCGGTAAAAGCTTTTACTATCTGTTTTTATGTTTTGCGCAGTTTACTTTCGTAATCTATCTTTCCTTTCTTTATTGCTTTCTTAGTCATTCTTTGCTGTCGTTGAAAATTTTCCCAATCTTCTAGTTTCCCACTAACCTTGGCCACCTTATATGCATTGGTTTTTAATTTGATACTCTCCTTTATTTCCTTGGTTATCCACGGCTGGTTATCCCTTCTCTTACCGCCCTTGTTTTTCACTGGAATATATTTTTGTTGAGCACTATGAAAGAGCTCCTTAAAAGTCCTCCACTGTTCTTCAATTGTGCCACCGTTTAGTCTGTGTTTCCAGTCTACTTTAGCCAACTCTGCCCTCATCCCACTGTAGTCCCCTTTGTTTAAGCATAGTATGCTCGTTTGAGACACTACTTCCTCACCCTCAATCTGTATTACAAATTCAACCATACTGTGATCACTCATTCCGAGAGGATCTTTTACGAGGAGATAGTTTATTTTTCCTGTCTCATTACACAGGACCAGATCTAAGATAGCTTGCTCCCTTGTAGGTTCTGTAACATACTGTTCTAAGAAACAATCCCGTATGCATTCTATGAATTCCTCCTCAAGGCTACCCCGTGCGATTTGATTTGACCAATCGATATGTAGGTTAAAATCCCCCATGATTACTGCCGTTCCTTTTTCACATGCCTCCATTATTCCCTTGATTATTGCCCGCCCCACTGTGAAGTTATTATTTGGGTCCTATAAACTACGCCCACCAGTGACTTTTTCCCCTTACTATCTCTAATCTCCACCCACAATGATTCAACATTTTGTTCATTAGAGCCAATATCGTCTCTCACAACTGCCCTGATATCATTCTTTATTAACAGAGCTACCCCACCTCCTTTCCCTTCTTGTCTATCTTTCTGAATTGTCAGATACCCCTGTATGTTTAATTCCCAGTCTTGGCCACCCTGCAACCATGTTTCTGTAATGGC
Organism: Pristiophorus japonicus; assembly: GCF_044704955.1. Taxonomy (NCBI): domain Eukaryota; kingdom Metazoa; phylum Chordata; class Chondrichthyes; family Pristiophoridae; genus Pristiophorus; species Pristiophorus japonicus. Next base: position 89,874,139 of record NC_091978.1, on the reverse strand, counting down.
CACCAAATCATACCCATTTGTAATGATTTGTGCCGTCAACTCATTTACTTTATTTCGAATGCTGCGTGCGTTTCGGTAGAGTGTTTTAATACTAGTTTTTAAACCATGATTTTTAGTTTTGACCCCTCCTGCAGCCCCTTTTATATTCATACATATTGTCCCTTCCTATCACCTTGTGGTTTACACTTACCCCAGTGCTACTCTGCTCTGTTGCCTCCTGCCTTTTGCATTCTTTCTTGGGGTCCTGTTCATCTGAGCTCTCACCCACTCTAACTACCTCAGAGCCCACTCCTGGGTTCCGATTACTCCTTGCATTGAGGCACCGAGCTTTCATGCTTGCCTTTTTATTACACTTTGACCCTTTTAGAATTTTGCTGTACAGTGGCCCTTTTTGTTTTTTGCCTTGGGTTTCTCTGTCCTCCACTTTTACTCATCTCCTTTCTGTCTTTTGCTTTTGTCTCCATTTTGTTTCCCTCTGTTTCCCTGCATTGGTTCCCATTCCCCTGCCATATTAGTTTAACTCCTCCTTCCCCCCCCCCCCCACCCCCCCCCCCCCAATAGGAAGAGCAGTGCAAGGAAGGTAGTGCAGGGGTCCCCTGCGGTCATCCCCCTGCAAAACAGATACACCGCTTTGAGTACTGTTGAGGGGGATGACTCATCAGGGGAGGGCAGCAGCAGCCAAGTTCATGGCACCGTGGCTGGCTCTGCTGCACAGGAGGGCAGGAAAAAGAGTGGGAGAGCGATAGTGATAGGGGATTCAATTGTAAGGGCAATAGATAGGTGTTTCTGCGGCCGCAACCGAGACTCCAGGATGGTATGTTGCCTCCCTGGTGCAAGGGTCAAGGATGTCTCGGAGCGGGTGCAGGACATTCTGAAAAGGGAGGTTGAACAGCCAGTTGTCGTGGTGCACATTGGTACCAACGATATAGGTAAAAAAAGGGATGAGGTCCTACGAGACGAATTTAAGGAGCAGGAGCTAAATTAAAACATAGAACCTCAAAAGTAGTAATCTCGGGATTGCTACCAGTGCCACGAGCTAGTCAGAGTAGGAATCGCAGGATAGCTCAGATGAATACGTGGCTTGAGCAGTGATGCAGCAGGGAGGGATTCAAATACCTGGGGCATTAGAACCGGTTCTGGGGGAGGTGGGACCAGTACAAACCGGACGGTCTGCACCTGGGCAGGACCGGAACCAATGTCCTAGGGGTCACCCTTATCCTTAGACTGTGACCCCTGGTTCTGGACTTCCCCAACATTGAGAACATTCTTCCTGCAACTAATCTGTCTAATCTCGTCAGAATTTGATATGTTTCTATGAGATCCCCTCTCATTCTTCGACATTCCAGTGAATACAAGCCTAGTCGATCCAGTCTTTCTTCATATGTCAGTCCTGCCATCCCGGGAATCAGTCTGGTGAACCTTCGCTGCAATTCCTCAATAGCAAGAATGTCCTTCCTCAGATTACGAAACCAAACCTGTACACAATATTCAAGGTGTGGCCTCACCAAGGCCCTGTACAACTGCAGTAAGACCTCCCTGCTCCTATACTCAAATCCTCTCGCTATGAAGGCCAACATGCCATTTGCCGCCTTCACCATCTGCTGTACTTGCATGCCAACTTTCAATGACTAATGTACCATGACACCTAGGTCTCGTTGCACCTCCCCTTTTCCTAATCTGTCACCATTCAGATAATATTCTGCCTTCCTGTTTTTGCCACCAAAGTGGATAACCTCACATTGATCCACATTATACTGTATCTGCCATGCATTGCCCACTCGCCTAACCTGTCCAAGCCACCTTGCAGCCTTTTAGCATCCTCCTCACAGCTCACACTGCCACCCAGCTTAGTGTCATCGGCAAACCTGGAGATATTACATTCAATTCCTTTGTCTAAATCATTAATGTACATTGTAAATAGCTGGAGTCCCAGCACTGAACCTTGTGGTACCCCACTAGTCACTGCCTGCCATTCTGAAAAGGACCCGTTTATTCCTACTCTTTGCTTTCTGTCTGCCAACCAGTTCTCTATCCACGTCAATACATTACCCCCGATACCATGTGCTTTAATTTTGTACACTAATCTCTTGTGTGGGACCTTGTCAAAAGCCTTTTGAAAGTCCAAATGCACCACATCCACTGGTTTTCCCTTGTACACTCTTAGTTAAATCCTCAAAAAATTCTAGAAGATTTGTCAAGCATGATTTCCCTTTCATAAATCCATGCTGACTTGGACCGATCCTGTCACTACTTTCCAAATGCGCTGTTATTACATCTTTAATAATTGATTCCAACATTTTCCCCACTACCGATGTCAGGCTAACCGGTCTATAATTCCCTGTTTTCTCTCCCTCCTTTTTTTAAAAAGTGGGGTTACATTAGCTACCCTCCAATCCACAGGAACTGATCCAAAGTCTATAGAATGTTGGAAAATGACCATCAATGCATCCACTATTTCTAGGGCCACTTCCTTAATTACTCTGGGATGCAGACTGTCAGGCCCTGGAGATTTATCGGCCTTCAATCCCATCAATTTCTCTAACACAATTTCCTGACTAATAAGGAATTCCTTCAATTCCTCCTTCTCGCTAGACCCTCGGTACCCTAGTATTTCCCGAAGGTTATTTGTATCTTCCCTAGTGAAGACAGAACCAAAGTATTTGTTAACTTGGTCTGCCATTTCTTTGTTCCCCATTATAAATTCACCTGATTCTGATTGCAAGGGACCGACGTTTGTCTTTACTAATCTTTTTCTCTTCACATATCTATAGAAGCTTTTGCAGTCAGTTTTTATGTTCCCTGCAAGCTTACTCTCATACTCTATTTTCCCCCTCCTAATTAAACCCTTTGTCCTCCTTTGCTGAATTCTAAATTTCTCCCAGTCCTCAGATTTGCTGCTTTTTCTGGCCAATTAAACGCCTCTTCCTTGGATTTAACAATATCCCTAATTTCCCTTGTTCGCCACGGTTGAGTCACCTTCTCCGTTTTATTTTTACACCAGACAGGGATGTACAATTGTTGAAGTTCATCCATGTGATCTTTAAATGTCTGCCATTGCCTATCCACCGTCAACCCTTTAAGTATCATTTGCCAGTCTATCCTAGCCAATTCACGTCTCATACCATCAAAGTTATCTTTCTTTAATTTCAGGACCCTATTCTCTGAATTAACTGTGTCACTCTCCATCTTACTGAAGAATTCTACCATATTATGGTCACTCTTCCCCAAGGGGCCTCGCACAACAAGATTGCTAATTAATCAACTATCAGACTAATTAGCTATCAGATTGTCGTAAAAACTGCTTCATTAATATCCTTTTAGGGAAGGAAATCCGTCCTTACCTGGTCTGGCCTATATGTGACTCCAAACCCAAAGCAATGTGATTGACTCTTAACTGCCCTCTGAAATGGCCTAGCAAGCCACTCTGTTGTAACAAACTGCTGTGAAACAAGAATAAAACCAGACGGACCACCCGGCATCAACTTCTGGCTACGGACACAACAATAGCACACCCAGCCCAGTTGACCCTGCAATGTCCTGCTCACCAACATCTGGGGACTTATGCCAAAGTTGGGAGAGCTGTCCCATAGACTAGTCAAGCAACAGCCTGACATAATCATACTCACAGAATCGTACCGTTCAGCCAATGTCCGAGACTCCTACATCACCATCCCTGGGTATGTCCTGTCCCACCGGCAGAATAGACCCACAAGGGGTCGTCATCTTCTTGGGCTGTCCCCTGGAGTCGAGGATGACTTGCTACCACACTAAAATGAGACCAATGCGAGATCTGCAGTCTTTGTCACAAGTGAGGTAGATGGTGGTTGGAGGGATAGATGGGTGGGATGCTTGATTTGTTGTACGCTCCTTCCACTGTTTGTACTTGGCTTTCGCATGCTCCCGGCGAAGAGACTCGAGTGTTCGGCGCCTTCTCGGATGCTTCTCCTCCACTTTGAGCGGTCTTGGGCCTGGGATTCCAAATAGTCGGTGGGGATGTTGCATGTTTTCAAGGAGGCTTTGAGGGTGTCCTTGAAACGTTTTCTCTGCCCTCATGGGGCTCGTCTGCCGTGACGTAGCTCGGAGTAGAGTGCTTGTTTCGAGAGTGTAGTATCGGGCATGCGGACAATGTGACCCGTCCATCGGAGCTGATCGAACGTGGTCAATGCCCCGATGCTGGGGATGTTGGCCTGAGAAAGAATGCTGACATTGGTGCGCCTATCCTGCCAATGAATTTGCAGGATTTAGCGGAGGTAGCGTTGGTGGTTCTTCAGTGCTTTGAGGTGCCTACTGTGTACATAGTCCATGTCTCTGAAGCATAGAGGAAGGCAGGTATCACTACATGCCAGGTTTGAGATCCTGCTCTTCAAACATTCTTCTTCAGTTGGCCGAAGGCTACACTGGCACACTGAAGGCGGCGTTGGACTTAGTCATCGATTTCTGTCCTGGCTGATATTGGCTCCCAAGGTATAGGAAGTGGTCCACATTGTCCAAGGTCTCGTCTTGGATCTAGATAATCAGGGAGCAGTCCTGTGTGGCGGGGGCAGGTTGGTAGAGAACTCATGTTTAACGTAAGGCCTAGACTGTCGTACGCTTCAGTGAAGGTGTCAACGATGGTTTGGAGTTCGGTCTCTGAGTGAATTACAATATGCAGATGACACTTGCATTTATGCACAATGACAGATGTTGGAGCAACCTTGTATCTGGAGGCATTGGAGGTTGAACAATTTCCCGCTTGTCCTGTAGATTAACTCCACTCCAGCGGGGAGCTTGTTAAAGGTGAAATGAAGCATTGCAGCGAGGAAGATTGATAAGAGCGTTGGTGCGATGACACAGCTTGCTTGACCCCGGTCTACACTTGTATTGGGTCTACGGTGGATCCATTGGTAAGAATCACGGTTTGTATGTCATCGTGAAGCAGGCGGAGGATGGCGACAGATTTTTGAAGACAGCTGAATTTGAGAAGGACATAATCCTTCACAGTTGAGAGTCGAAGGCTTTTGTGAGGTCAAAGAAAGCCATGTACAGGGGTTGATGCTGCTCCCTATATTTTTCTTGGATTTGTTGCACGATGAAGATTATGTCCGTTGTGTTTTTTAGTGGGCGGAATCCACATTGCGACTCTGGGAGGAGCGCTTCAGCCACTGGGAGGAGACGATTGAGGAGTATTCTTGTGGTAATTTTCCCTGCAGCAGACAACAGGGAAACGCCTCTGTAATTACCACAATCGGACTTGTCCCCTTTCTTGAAGATGGTCACGATTGCGGCATCTCTGAGATCCCCTGGCATGCAACCCTCCTTACATGGATTCGCGCCAAGAGGGCATCACCTCTATGCTTTTCGTACTTCGGTGGGGATTCCATCTGCTCCTGAGGCTATGTTTTTTTAGTTGTCGGATGGCCTTTTCAACCTCGTGCTGCACTGGGATTGTGCCGAGGTGACAGGTAGCATGCTGTGGGATGGAATTAAGGACACTCTCGTCAAAGACAGAGTCTTGGTTGAAGAGATCCTCAATGTTCCTTCTAGTGGGCACTGACTGCCTCTCTGTCCTTGATGAGCACCTCTCCGTTCTTGGTTCTCCATGGAATAGGACCTTGAGTGCTTGGGCCGTAGGTGGTCTTGATTACGCTAAAAAATCCACGCATGTCGTGATTGTCGGCTAGTTGCTGGATCTGGCAGATGGAGTATAATGTCGGAAAGTGTGAGGTTATGCACTTTGGCAGAAAAAAAATCAAAGAGCAAGTTATTATTTAAATGGAGAAAAATTGCCAAGTGCTGCAGTACAGCGGGACCTGGGGGTACTTGTGCATGAAACACAAAAGGTTAGTATGCAGGTACAGCAAGTGATCACCAAATGTGTGACCTGGCAATTGCCTTCATCATGACAATGCCCGGGTGCTCATTGTGGAGTTCTCTGATGAACATCTCTCTGCCCATCTGGGGCATGACTACTCGGTTTCCCCATAGTAGGCAATCGGCCTGAATCAAGAGTTCATCCTTGCGCCTGTGAAATGGTTTGAATTCCTCAGGGCATGCCCCGTACGTGGCTGCCCAGTCCCCATTCAGGACACATTTCTTGACTAAAGACAGTAGCGGGTCTCTATTTGTCCAGACTTTAATCTGACGAGCTGTCACTGGTGAGCCTTTGCTTTCGAAAGCTTCAACAGCCATGACCATCTCAGCAGCATGCTCGGTTGCCCCCTTGGTGGTGGCTAGTGGGAGCCTGCTGAGTGCATCGGCGCAGTTTTCAGTGCCCGGTCTGTGCCGAATTGTATAGTCATAGGCGGCTAACGTGAGTGCCCACCTCTATGCGGGCCAATGCATTTACATTTATGGCCTTGTCGGCCAAAAGGGACGTTAGGGGTTTGTGATCTGTCTCCAGCTCAAATTTCCTGCATATACACATGCAAGCGCTTCCTTTTCTACCATCCCGTAGCCCCGTTCTGCCTGGGACAGACTTCTGGAGGCATAAGCTATCGGCTTTAACTGACCCTTGGCATTAACATGCTGCAACACACACCTGACCCCATAGGACGACACGTCGCACGATAAAACAAGTTTCTTACATGGGTCATATAGCGTTAACAGATTGTTAGAGCACGCAATTTGTTATGCTCCATCAAAAGCTCTTTCCTGGCTGTCCCCCCAGACCCATTCGCGACCTTTACGTAGGAGCGACTCTAACAGCGTGCTCAATTTGGAAAGAAAGTTACCAAAATAGTTCAGGAGCCTCAGGAACGAACGAAGCTCCGTTGTGTTACAGGGTCTGGGTGCTCTCTGGATCGCTTCTGTTTTGGACGCAGTAGGTCTGATCCCATCTGCTGCTACCCTCATCCCCAGGAATTCTACCTCTGGAGCTAGGAAGACGCACTTCGCCTTTTTCAGTCGCAGACCTACCCGGTCCAGTCTGCGTAGCACCTCCTCCAGGTTGCGGAGGTGTTCTTCAGTATCACAACCCGTGATGAGGATGTCGTCTTGAAAAACCACTGTCCTTGGAATCGACTTGAGGAGGCTTTCCATATTTCGTTGAAAGGTCGCGGCAGCCGAGCGAATCCCGAACAGACATCTGTTGTACTCAAACAACCCCTTGTGTGTCGTGATGGTGGTCAGCTTCTTCAATTCACTCGCCAGCTCCTGGGTCATGTAAGCTGAGGTCGGGTCCAATTTTGAAAAAAGTTTGCCACCGGATAGCATTGCAAAGAGGTCCTCCATTCTCGGTAGCGGGTACTGGTCTTGAAGTGATACCTGATTGATGGTGGCCTTGTAATCACCACATATCCTGACTGACCCATCCGCCTTGAGCACCGGCACAATCGGGCTTGCCCAGTCACTGAATTCAACTGGCAAGATGATGCCTTCCCTCAGCAGGCAGTCCAATTCGCCGCCTTTTTTTTTTCCCGCATCACGTACGGCACCGCTCTGGCCTTGTGGTGTACTGGCCTGGCGTCCGGGTTTATGTGAATCACTACCTTGGTCCCCATGAAAGTGCCAATGCCGGGTTGAAATAATGAGTCAATTTTGTCCAGGACCTGTGAAGCATGATACTCACTCCACAGAAGAAATTGCATTGACATCGCCCCATCTCCAGTTCAATACAGCCAGCCAACTCCTCCCCATCAGTGCGGGACCATCCCCTGGGACAATCCAGAGTGGCAATCTGTTCTCCGAATCTTTGTGGGTCACGACTACCGTGACGCTGCCTAGCACCGGAATGTAAAGAGAAAAAGGTTAGTAAAGACAAACATAGGTCCCCTGCAGTCAGAATCAGGGGAAGTCATAATGGGGAAAAAGAAATGGCAGACCAATTGAATAAGTACTTTGGTTCGGTATTCACTAAGGAGGACACAAATAACCTTCCGGATAATAAAGGGGTCAGAGGGTCTAGTAAGAAGGAGGAACTAAGGGAAATCCTTAGTCGGGAAATTGTGTTGGGGAAATTGATGGGATTGAAGGCCAATAAATCCCCAGGGCCTGATGGACTGCATCCCAAAGTACTTAAGGAGGTGGCCTTGGAAATAGCGGATGCATTGACAGTCATTTTTCATTTTCCAACATTCCATAGACTCTGGATCAGTTCCTATGGAGTGGAGGGTAGCCAATGTAACCCCACTTCTTAAGAAAGGAGGGAGAGAGAAAACAGGGAATTATAGACCGGTCAGCCGGACATCGGTAGTGGGTAAAATGATGGAATCAATTATTAAGGATGTCATAGCAGCGCATTTGGAAAGATAGGTCCAAGTCAGCATGGATTTGTGAAAGGGAAATCATGCTTGACAAATTTTCTGGAATTTTTTGAGGATGTTTCCAGTAGAGTGGACAAAGGACAACCAGTTGATGTGGTGTATTTGGACTTTCAGAAGGCTTTCGACAAGGTCCCACTCCCACACAATAGATTAATGTGCAAAGTTAAAGCACATGAGATTGGGGGTAGTGTGCTGACATGGATTGAGTACTGGTTGGCAGACAGGGAAGCAAAGAGTAGGAGTAAATGGGTACTTTTCAGAATGGCAGGCAGTGACTTGTCGAGTACCGCAAGGTTGTGTGCTGGGGCCCCAGCTGTTTACATTGTACATTAATGATTTAGACGAGGGGATTAAATGTAGTATTTCCAAATTTGCGGATGACACTAAGTTGGGTGGCAGTGTGAGCTGCGAGAAGGATGCTATGAGGCTGCAGAGTGACTTGGATAGGTTTGGTGAGTGGGCAAATGCATGGCAGATGAAGTATAATGTGGATAAATGTGAGGTTATCCACTTTGGTGGTTAAAAACAGAGAGACAGACTATTATCTGAATGGTGACAGATTAGGAAAAGGGGAGGTGCAACGGGACCTGGGTGTCATAGTACATCAGTCATTGAAGGTTGGCATGCAGGTACAGCAAGCGGTTAAGAAAGCAAATGGCATGTTGGCCTTCATATCGAGGGGATTTGAGTACAGGGGCAGGGAGGTGTTACTACAGTTGTACAGGGCCTTGGTGAGGCCACACCTGGAGTATTGTGTAAGTTTTGGTCTCCTAACTTGAGGAAGGACATTCTTGCTATTGAGGGAGTGCAGCGAAGGTTCACCAGACTGATTCCCGGGATGGCGGGACTGACATATCAAGAAAGATTGGATCAGCTGGGCTTGTATTCACTGGAGTTCAGAAGAATGAGAGGGGATCTCATAGAAACGTTTAAAATTCTGACGGGGTTAGACATGTTAGATGCAGGAAAAATGTTCCCAATGTTGGGGAAGTCCAGAACCAGGGGTCACAGTCTAAGGATCAGGGGTAAGCCATTTAGGACCGAGATGAGGAGAACTTGTGGAATTCTCTACCACAGAAAGTTGTTGAGGCCAATTCACTAAATGTATTCAAAAAGGAGTTAGATGTAGTCCTTACTACTAGGGGGATCAAGGGGTATGGCGAGAAAGCAGGAATGGGGTACTGAAGTTGCATGTTCAGCCATGAACTCATTGAATGGCGGTGCAGGCTCAAAGGGCCGAATGGCCTACTCCTGCACCTATTTTCTATGTTTCTATCAGGAAGGCCAATGGAATCTTGGCCTTTATTGCAAAGGGGATGGAGTATAAAAGCAGGGAAGTCTTGCTACAGTTATACAGGGTATTGGTGAGGCCACACCTGGAATACAGTTTTGGTTTCCATATTCAAGAAAGGATATACTTGCTTTGGAGGCAGTTTGGAGAAGGCTCACTAGGTTGATTCCAGAGATGAGGGGGTTGACTTATGAGGAAAGGTTGAGTAGGTTGGGCCTCTACTCATTGGAATTCAGAAGAATGAGAGGGGATCTTATCAAAACATACAAGATTATGAGGGGCTTGACAAGGTGGATACAGAGAGGATGTTTCCACTGATAGGAGAGACTAGAACTAGGGGGCATAATCTTAGAATAAGGGGCTGCCCATTTAAAACTGAGATGAGGAGGAATTTCTTCTCAGGGTTATAATTCTGTGGAATTTGCTGCCTCAGAGAGCTGTGGAAGCTGGGTCATTGAATAGATTTAAGACAGAGATAAACAGTTTTTAATTGATAAGGGATTATGGGGAGCGGGCAGAGAAGTGGACCTGAGTCCATGATCGGACCAGCCATGATCATATTAAATGGCAGAGCAGGCTCGAGAGGCCGTATGCCCTACTCCTGCTCCTATTTCTTAGGTTTAATGTGCTTGGTAAGTTGCTGCAATATTTAATGTGCTTGTGCCGGTTGCTGTGCGCTGGCTGTATGTTTCACTTTCTAGCCTCTGCCTGCATTGTGTCCCTGGTTACCGTGGCAACCCGATCTCTTTGGCGCAGATTTTGGTTTCCACCTACAAAACTACACGACAGGCTAGGCGGTGCCAAAATGAAGAATTCAAAACGGGGAAACTTGGATGATTTTTTTTCGACGTACCTGGGCCCCCAAAAAAACAGGCATAACTCTTCAAGTACACCAAAAAACAGCTTTGGGGAAAATTGAGCCCCTTATATGTTTCAATAAGATCACCTCTCATTCTTCTAAACTCCAAGGAGTATAGGCCCAACCTGCTCAATCTCTTCATATGACAACCCCTTCATCTTGGGAATCAACCTCGTGAACATTCTCTGAACTGTCTCCAGTGCAAATATATCCTTCCTTAAATAAGGAGACCAAAACTGTACACAGTACACCAGGTGTGGTCTTAACAACACCCTGTACAGTTGGAGCAGGACTTCCCTACTTTTATACTCCATCTCCCTTGCAATAAAGGCCAGCATTCCATTTGCTTTCCTGATTACTTGCTGTACCTGCATACTAACTTTTTGCGTTTCATGCTCAAGAACCCCCAGATCCCTCTGTAATCTCTCCCCATTTAAATTATAATTTGCTTTTCTATTTTTTCTGCCAAAGTGGATAACTTTACATTTTCCCACATTATACTCCATCTGCCAAATTTTTGCCCATTCACTTAGCCTGTCTATATCCCTTTGTAGACTTTTTGCGTCATCCTCACAACTTGCTTTCCCACTTATTTTTGTATCAAAAGCAAATTTGACTACGTTACACTCGGTCCCTTCATCTAAGTCAATATAAATTGTAAATAGTTGAAGCCCCAGCACTGATCCCTGAGGCACTGCACTAGTTACATTTTTCCAGCCGAAAATGACCCATTTATCCCAACTCTGTTTTCTGTTAGTTAGCCAATCCTCTATCCACACTAATATATTACCCCAACCCCGTGAGCTCTTATCTTCTGCAGTAACCTTTTGCGTGACACCTTATCAAATGCCTTCTGAAAATCCAAATATATGGCATCAACTGGTCCTCCTTTATCCACTCTGCTCGTTATGTCTAAGAACTCCAGCAAACTTGTCAAACATGATTTCCCTTTCATGCTGACTCTGCTTGACTGCATTATGATTTTCAAAATGTCCTGCTACTACTTCCTTAATGATGGATTGTAATGACAACATGGACCATTTTCCATATCTCGGGAGCCTCTTAGCAACAAAGGCAGACTTTGATGCGGAGATTCAACATCGCCTCCAGTGCGCCAGTGCAGCTTCAGCCGTCTGAGGAAAAGAGTGTTTGAAGACCAGGCCCTCAAATCTACCACCAAGCTCATGGTCTACAGGGCTGTAGTATGGATCTGAGGCATGGACGATGTATAGAAGGCACCTCAAGTCGCTGGAGATATACTACCAACGCTGTCTCCGCAAGATCCTACAAATCCCCTGGGAGGACAGGCGCACCAACATCAGTGTCCTCGTCCAGGCTAACATCCCCAGTATGGAAGCACTGACCACACTTGATCAGCTTCGCTGGGCAGGCCACATAGTTCGCATGCCAGATAAAAGACTCCCTAAGCAAATGCTTTATGCGGAGCTCCTTCATGGTAAACGAGCCAAAGGTTACAAGGACACCCTCCAAGCCTCCCTGGTAAAATGCGATATCACCACTGACACCTGGGAGACCCTGGCCAAAGACCGCCCGAGCTGGAGAAAGTGAATCCGGGAGGGCTCTGAGTCAACGCAAAGATTGTGAAGAGGTCAAGTGCAGGCAACGGAAGGAGTGCGCGGCAAACTAGCCCCACCGACCCCTTCCCTCAACGAATGTCTGTCCCACCTATAACAGGGTCTGATGGCTGAACAGTCGTATCGGATTGTTCAGCCATCAAAGAACTCACTGTTTTCCTTGATTCCGAGGGACTGCCTATGATGATGAATGATGGACTCCAGCATTTTCTCACTGAGCGCTGTTGGGCTAACTGGTCTATAGTTTCCTGCTTTCTGTCTCCCTCTTTTCTTCAATAGATGTGTTACATTTGTAGTTTTCCAGTCCACTGGGACCTCTCCAGAATTCAGGGAATTTTGGTAGATTACAAACAATGCATCCACTATCTCTGCAGCTACTTTTAAGACCTTAGGATGCATGCCTTCAGGTCCAGGGGACTTGTCCACCTTTAGTCCCATTAGTTTGCCTAGTACTTTATCGCTAGTGATGGTGGTTGTTTTTAAGTCCCCCTACCCCTGCAATAGCACCTCGATTATCAATTGTTGGGATGTTTTTAGTGTCCTCTACCATGAAGACCGATATAAAATATTTGTTCAAAGCCTCTGCCATTTCCCTGTTTCCCATTATTAATTCTCCAGTCCCATCCTCTAAGGGACCAATGTTTACTTTAGCTATTCATTTCCTTTTTATATATATTTAGAAGCTCTTACTGTCTGTTTTTATATTTCTTGCTAGTTTACTCTCATATACTATCTTCTCTGTCTTTATCATTTTTTTAGTCATAAACAAATGGAGATAACCGAGTGGATTAGGCGGTGGTCAGTCCAGCAGTCGTCCGCTCCTGTCATGGCGTGACTGATGCGGACGTCCTTGTCTTTCGCTCGGACGATGACGTCGTCTGGCAGATGCCAGTGCCTGGACCGAGGGTGTTGTCAGGAGATCTTGTACTTATCATTCTGACAAAACAATGTGTTGGTTATGACAAGACCATGTTCTGAGCATTTTGTTAGGAGGATTATACCATTGGGGTTGGTTTTCCCTACCCTTTCCCTGCCAATCACCCCTCTCCAGAGGTCTGTGTCCTTTCCAACTCTGGCATTAATGTCGCCAAGGAGAATCAGCTTGGGACTCTGGACAGGGATTGTTCAAGGCTGGAGTAGCTCTTTGGCCTCGTCCGTAGCTTCTAGGGTTAGGCCGCGTGCATACTGATTCTGGGTTAGAGTGAGCCGAAGGGTCATGAGGCGTTCACCAGGGGTGGCGACACAATGGTATACAGTTGGGAGGGAGTGGCCCTGGGAGTCCTCAACATTGAGTCCGGATCCCATGAAGTCTCGTGATTTCAGGTTAAGCATGGGCAAGGAAATCTTCTGCTGATTACAACCTACTGCCCTCCCTCAGCTGATGAAATCAGTACTCTTCCATGTTGAACACCACTTGGAAGAAGCACTGAGAGTAGCAAGGGCACAGAATGTACTCTGGGTGGGGGACTTCAATGTCCATCACTAAGAGTGGCTCGGTAGCACCACTGCTGACTGAGCTGGTCGAGTCCTGAAGGGCATAGCTGCCAGACTGGGCCTGCGGCAGGTGGTGAGAGAAACAAAACGAGGGAAATATCTTCTTGACCTCGTCCTCGCCAATCGACCGTCACAGATGCATCTGTCCATGACAGAATTGGTAGCAGTGGTCACTGCACAGTCATTGTGGAGACAAACTCCTGTCTTCACACTGAGGACACGCTCCATCGTGTTATGAGGCACTAACACTGCTAAATGGGCATCCATGAGGTGTTGTTGGCTATCAATAGCAGCAGAATTGTATTCCACCACAATCTGTAACCTCATGGCCTGGCATATCCCTCTCTAACATTGCCATCAAACTAGGGGACCAACCCTGGTTCAATGAGGAGTGTAGAAGAGCATGCCAGGAGCAGCACCAGATGTACCTAAAGATGAGGTGCCAACCTGGAGAGGCTGCAACACAGGACTACATGCATTCTAAAAAGCGGAAGCAACATGCCATAGACAAGGCTAAGCGATCCCACAATCAACGGATCAAATCAAAGCTCTGCATCTCTGCCACATCCAGTCATGAATGGTGGTAGACAATTAAACAACTAATGGGGGGAGGAGGAGGCTCCATGAATAGCCCCGTCTTCAATGATGGCGGAGCCCAGTACTTGAGTGCAAAAGCCAAGGCTGAAGCATTTGCAACCATTTTCAGCCAAGTGAATGATTCATCTCGGCCTCCTCCTGAGGTCCCCACCATCACAGAAGCCAGTCTTCAGCTAATTCGATTCACTCCATGTGTTATCAAGAACTGGCTGAACACACTGGATACAGCAAAGGTTATGGGCCCCGACAACATCCCAGCTGTTGTGCTGAAGACTTGTGCTCCAAACCTAGCCGCGCCTCCAGCCAAGCTGTTCCACGACAGCTACAACACTGGCATCTATCTGACAATGTGGAAAACTGCCCAAGTATATCTTGTCCACAAAAAGCAGGACAAATCTACTCTGCTCCAGATCTCATTACAGCCTCGGTCCAAATATGGACAAAAGAGCTGACCAAAGGTGAGGTAAGAGTGACTACCCTTGACATCAAGGCAGCATTTGACCGAGTGTGGCATCAAGGATTCCTAGTAAAAGTGGAATCAGTGGAAAACTCTCCAGTGGCTACCTAGCACAAAGGAAGATGATTGTGGTGGTTGGAGGTCAATCGTCACAGCTGCAGGAGTTCCTCAGGGCAGTGTCCTAGGCCCAACCATCTTCAGCTGCTTAATCAATGACCTTCCCTTCATCAAAAAGTCAGAAGTGGGGATGTTTGCTGATGACTCCAGTGTTCAGTTCCATTCGCAACTCCTCAGATAATGGAACAGTTCATGCCTGCATACAGCAAGACCTGGATGACATTCAGGCTTGGGCTGAGAAGTGGCAAGGTAATGACTATCTCTAAGAAGTGAGTGTCTAACCACCACCCCTTGACATTCAACAGCAGCACCATTGCTGAATCCCCTATCAACATCCTGCGGTCACCATTGACCAGAAAATTAACTAGACCAGCCATGTAAATATGGTGACCAGAGTAGGTCAGATGCTGTGTATTCTGCAGCGAGTGTCTCGCCTCTTGACTCCCCAAAGCCTTTCCACCATCTACAAGGCACCAGTCAAGAGTGTGATGGAATACTCTCCACTTGCCTGGATGAGTATGGCTCTAACAACACTCTAGAAGTTGAACACCATTCAAGACCAAGCAGCCCACTTGATTGGCATCCCATCCACCACCTTAAACATTCACTCCCTCCACAACCGACATGCCATGGCTGCAGTGTGTACCATCTACAAGATGCACTGCAGCAACTCGCCAAGGCTTCTTCAGCAGCACCTCCCAAACCCGCAGCCTCTACCACCTGAAGGACAGGTGCATGGGAGCATCATCACCTGCAAGTTCCCCTCCCAAGTTACACAACATGCTGACTTGGAAGTATATTGCCATTCCTTCATCGTCACTGAGTCAAAATCCTGGAACTCCCTCCCTGATAGCACTGTGGGAGTATCTTCACCACACAGACTGCAGCAGTTCAAGAAAGCTGCTCACCATCATCTTCCCAAGGGCAATTAGGGATGGGCAATAACAGGTGGCCTTGTCAGTGATTCCCCAATGCCATGAACAAATGAATAAATAAAAATAAAGTTGCTGTAATGACCAAAAATATGTCCTGTTTGTGCTGGTTACCCTTCAAGTAGTTGGAACCATAACAATTGCTTCTTTTGAACTTCTGAAAATAACTTAAAGGTGATTTTGCTCTCCTAATTTTTTTAATTTAAAGCTTGTTAAATATGATTCCATTTTAAGCCAATTCTATTTTGAGCATTCGCTTTCTTTTTTCTTTTTGTTGTGGCTTCAACAATACAGATGGCAACATCAAGGTGAATTGCTTGCAGTTACTGAGCCTGGCTGGGTGAAGGAACTGATGTGATGTCAGTAGACCCAAAGTGCTTTAGAAATTGAACAGTAATCATGTCAAGATAAAATATTCAAAAACAATTGCCAAAGACTGATGGAGTTTTCATACACTTCACGTACTTTATTTTTAAAAATTCCTCCATGAGTAAATATTAATAACATTTCTGTTGACCTGTTTCTGTTCTAATAATTTCCACGAATTAACATACTCTTTCAGTATCAGTTCACCATAATATGGTGATTGATGAAATAGAAATAATCATCTCCAATACCCTAGTGAATAAAGGCAATATCCAAAGTTCAGTCCTTACTTTATAGTGTGTTATCTGATCTCATTTGGGGTGCTGCAATTGGGCTCTTTACCACTGGGCTATGGGATTGGTGGGACAAACTAATTTTTTAAAAAAATGCACTGAATGTGTATTGTATTCTAAGGAACTTGAAAGGGGAGGGGGAGTCTTCGCATTGATGAAACAAGCATGACGCAATGCTAACTGAACAAGGCTTTAAAATCCAAATAAATTGTTTTAGCAGTAATATTGTGCTTGTGCTAAAATCTTTTTTTATAACTTTGAAAGCTAACTGATTGCTTTGTGTATTCTATGTAGATTTATACAACATTACTAATATCCGGGGGAAGGTTGGAAAGTTTTGCATCTTCAAAACCATCTATAAAATTGGAGAGGATGTAGTGGGCACATTCGATTTCTCCGAAGGAGATATTCCATGTTTGCAGGTCAGTACATTTTGTGCTTGTTAATCTTGGTGATAAAACAATGGACCACATACCTGAACGTTTAACAGTAATTTGATAATTGACCTGTTTACAAGTGTAAGGCTAAAACAGCTAAACATCTTTTTATCTCTGAACTGTTTATTGGCCAACTGGGAAAAAATATTAGATACCTGGTTGGTACTAAATTATAAGTGTAGCTGGTGCAAAAGTGGGGCATCACAATTGGCATTCAAGCATAACGTACGACCAATTGGGCAAGGTACGTGTGGACTGTCAATACCCATGGGACAGTGCCTCTTATAAGATCTGCACCTTCAGTATAGTTATACAGTTCTCTAGTTGGAGAGACACTGCTTGTTCAGAGCATGATGCTGATGCATACAAACATAAAAAATAGGTGCAAAAGTAGGCCATTCGGCCCTTCGAGCCTGCACCACCATTCAATAAGATCATGGCTGATCATTCCCTCAGTACCTCTTTACTGCTTTCTCTCCATACCTCTTGATCCCCTTAGCCGTAAGGGCCATATCTAACTCCCTCTTGAATATATCCAATGAACTGGCATCAACAACTCTCTGCGGTAGGGAATTCCACAGGTTAACAACTGAGTGAAGAAGTTTCTCCTCATCTCAGTCCTAAATGGCCTACCCCTTATCCTAAGACTGTGTCCCCTGGTTCTGGACTTCCCCAACATCGGGAACATTCTACCTGCATCTAACCTGTCCCGTCCCGTCAGAATCTTATGTTTCTATGATATCTCCTCTCATCCTTCTAAACTCCAATGTATAAAGGCCCAGTTGATCCAGTCTCTCCTCATATGTCAGTCCAGCCATCCTGGGAATCAGTCTGGTGAACCTTCGCTGCACTCCCTCAATAGCAAGAACGTCCTTCCTCAGATTAGGAGACCAAAACTGAACACAATATTCCAGATGAGGCCTCACCAAGGCCCTGTACAACTGCAGTAAGACCTCCCCGCTCCTATACTCAAATCCCCTAGCTATGAAGGTCAACATACCATTTGCCGCCTTCACCGTCTGCTGTACCTGTATGCCAACTTTCAATGACTGATGAACCATGACACCCAGGTCTCGTTGCACCTCCCCTTTTCCTAATCTGCCGCCATTCAGATAATCTGTCTTTGCATTTTTGCCCCCAAAGTGGATAACCTCACATTTATCCACATAATACTGCATCTGCCATGCATTTGCCCACTCACCTAACCTGTCCAAGTCACCCTGCAGCCTCTTAGCATCCCCCTCACAGCTCACACCGCCACTCAGTTTAGTATCATCTGCAAACTTGGGGATATTACACTCAATTCCTTCATCTAAATCATTAATGTATATTGCAAAAAGCTGGGGTCCCAGCACTGAGCCCTGAGGTACTCCAATAGTCACTGCCTGCAATTCTGAAAAGGACCAGTTTTTCCCGACTCTATGCTTCCTGTCTGTCAACCAGTTCTCTATCCACGTCAGTATATTACCCCCAGTACCACGTGCTTTGATTTTGCACACCAATCTCTTGTGTGGGACCTTGTCAAAAGCCTTTTGAAAGTCCAAATACACCACATCCACTGGTTCTCCCTTGTCCACTCTACTAGTTACATCCTCACAAAAATTCCAGAAGATTTGTCAAGTATGATCCTGTCACTGCTTTCCAAATGCGCCACTATTTCATCCTTAATAATTGATTCCAACATTTTCCCCACTACTGATGTCAGGCTAACTGGTCTATAATTACCCGCTTTCTCTCTCCCTCCCTTTTTAAAAAGTGGTGTTACATTAGCTACCCTCCAGTCCATAGGAACTAATCCAGAGTCGATAGACAGTTGGAAAATGATCACCAATGCATCCACTATTTCTAGGGCCACTTCCTTAAGTACTCTGAGATGCAGACTATCAGGCCCTGGGAATTTATCAGCCTTCAACCCCATCAATTTCCCACCTAATAAGGATATCCTTCAGTTCCTCCTTCTCACTAGACCCTCGGTCCCTTAGTACTTCCGGAAGGTTATTTGTGTCTTCCTTCATGAAGACAGAACCAAAGTATTTGTTCAATTGGTCTGCCATTTCTTTGTTCCCCATTATAAATTCACCTGAATCTGACTGCAAGGGACCTACGTTTGTCTACACTAATCTTTTTCTGTTCACATACCTATAGAAGCTTTTGCAGTCAGTTTTTATGTTCCCGGCAAGCATCTTCTCGTACTCTATTTTCTCTCTCTTAATTAAACCCTTTGGCCTCCTCTACTGAATTCTAAATTTCTCTCAGTCCTCAGATTTGCTGCTTTTTCTGGCCAATTTATATGCCTCTTCCATGGATTTAACACTATCCTTAATTTCGCTTATTAGCCACGGTTGAGCCACCTTCCCTGTTTTATTTTTACTCCAGACAGGGATGTACAATTGCTGAAGTTCGTCCATGTGATCTTTAAATGTTTGCCATTGCCTATCCACCGTCAACCCTTTAAGTATCATTTGGCAGTCTATTCTAGCCAATTCACGCCTCAAACCATCGAAGTTATCTTTCCTCAAGTTTAGGACCCTAGATTCTGAATTAACTGTGTCACACTCCATCTTAATAAAAAATTCTACCATGTTATGGTCACTCTTCCCCAAGGGGCCTCGCACATCAAGATTGCTAATTAGTCCTTTCTCATTACACATCACCCAGTCTAGGATGGCCAGTTCCCTAGTTGGTTCCTCGACATATTGGTCGAGAAAACCATCCCTAATACACTCCAGGAAATCCTCCTCCATTGCTACCAGTTTGGTTAGCCCAATCAATATGTAGATTAAAGTCGCCCATGATAACTGCTGTACCTTTATTGCACGCATCCCTTATTTCTTGTTTGATGCTGTCCCCAACCTCACGACTACTATTTGGTGGTCTGTACACAACTCCCACGAGCGTTTTCTGCCCTTTGGTATTCTGTAGCTCCACCCATACAGATTCCACATCATCCAAGCTAATGTCCTTCCTTACTAATGCATTAATTTCCTCTTTAACCAGCAATGCCACCCCGCCTCCTTTTTCTTTCTGTCTATCCTTCCTAAATGTTGAATACCCCTGGATGTTGAGTTCCCAGCCTTGGTCACCCTGGAGCCATGTCTCCGTGATGCCAATTACATCATAACCGTTAACTGCTATCTGCACAGTTAATTAGTTAATTCATCCACCTTATTCTGAATATTCCTCGCATTGCAGCACAGAGCCTTCAGGCTTGTCTTTCTAACACACTTTGCCCCTTTAGAATTTTGCTGTAATGTGGCCCTTTTTGCTTTTTCCCTTAGGTTTCTCTGCCCTCCACTTTTACTTTTCTTCTTTCTATCTTTTGCTTCTGCCTCCATTTTATTTCCCTCTGTCTCCCTGCATAGGTTCCCATCCCCCTGCCATATTAGTTTAACTCCTCCCCAACAGCACTAGCAAACACTCCCCCTAGGACGTTGGTTCCAGTCCTGCCCAGGTGCAGATCATCTGGTTTGTACTGGTCCCACCTCCCCCAGAACCGGTTCCAGTGTCCCAGGAATTTGAATCCCTCCCTTCTGCACCACTCCTCAAGCCACGTATTCATCTGAGCTATCCTACAATTCCTACTCTGACTAGCACGTGGCACTGGTAGCAATCCTGAGATTACTACTTTTGAGGTCCTTTTTAATTTAGCTCCTAGCTCCCTAAATTCGTTTGGTAGGACCTCATCCCGTTTTTTTACCTATATCGTTGGTACCAATATGCACCACAACTGGCTGTTCACCCTCCCTTTTCAGAATGCCCTGCACCCGCTCCGAGACATCCTTGACCCTTGCACCAGGGAGGCAACATACCATCCTGGAATCTCGGTTGCGGCCGTAGAAATGTCTATCTATTCCCCTTACAATTGAATCCCCTATCACTATAGCTCTCCCACTCTTTTTCCTGTCCTCCTGTGCAGCAGAGCCACCCACGGTGCCATGAACTTGGCTGCTGCTGCCCTCCCCTGATGAGTCATTTCCCCCCCCCCCCCCCAACAGTACCCAAAGCGGTGTATCTGTTTTGCAGGGGGATGACCGCAGGGGACCCCTGCACTACCTTCCTTGCACTGCTCTTCCTGTTGGTCACCCATTCCCTATCTGGCTGTGTACCCTTTACCTGCGGTAAGACCAACTCACTAAACGTGCTATTCACGTCAACCTCAGCATCGTGGATGCTCCAGAGTGAGTCCACCCGCAGCTCCAGTGCCGCAATGCGGTCTGTCAGGAGCTGCAGGCGGACGCACTTCCCACACATGTCGTCGTCGGGGACACAGGAAGTGTCCCTGACTTCCCACATATTACAGGAGGAGCATAACATGTGTCCGAGCTCTCCTGCCATGACTTAACCCTGAGATTAGCTTAATTTGGCAACATCAATGCTAAAAGGTTACTTACTGATAAAGAAAAGAAAAACTACTCACCAATCACTTACTCCCTTGGCTGTGATGTCACCTTTCAATTTCTTTCTACTACTTTGTTGCCTTTTGCCCCTGCTGCAGCTGCACAAGCATGCCTCCTCGACTCATGAACTCCCCGAATGCTGGGCCTTTATAGGCCGCTGCCGCTCCGACTCCCGCCTCCTCGACTACTTCTCCATGAATGTTAAGCAACACCTCAATTTCAAAATTCTCATCCTTGTTTTCAAATCCCTCCATGGCCTCTCCTCTATATCTCTGTAATAACCTCCAGCCTCACAACCCTGCCGAGATGTCTGCTCTCCTCTAATTCTGCCCTGTTGAGCATCACTGATTATAATCACTCAACCATTGGTGGCTGTGCCTTCTGTTGCCTAGGCCTCAAGCTCTGGAATTCCCTGCCTAAACCTCCCCGCCTCTCGCTCTCTCTTTTTTTCCCCCTCTCTTTTTTCCCCCTTCAAGACACTCCTTAAAACCTACCTCTTTGACCAAGCTTTTGGTCACCTGCCCTAATTTCTCTTTTTGTGGCTCGGCATCAAATATTTTGTCTCTCAATACTCCTGTGAAGAGCCTTGGGACGTTTCACTATGTTAAAGGCACTATATAAATATTTGTTGTTGTTGTTGAATGTGGACAGCAGTTAAATCGAAATGTATTATCCACCTCCACAGCATTATAGAATACTTTGCATATAAATGCCAGACAAAGCTGAACTGTCAGATGGATTCAGGAGAGCAATTTCTGTGCAGCCATGTCTTTCAGTATTTTCTTTTATGACACTTGTTTTGAGTGATGCTTGTGATTTTTTTGTCCTTTACCACTGTAATACCTTCTTCTATCAATCAACATGAAATAGTAATTGTTTCCAGTTAAATAATAGATGTGACTACAGGGTTTGATTTCCACAAATGCGAAACTCTGACGTCAGACTTGGTGTTACTTTCTATAGCTATGGCTTGATAAATAAACCTTTGTTATGGTTTGTAAATACAGCATGCTATCAGTAACTATGGTTAAATTATAATCCCCAATCATTCGTGATTAGTTTGTATCACTAATGAGTCCCAGTCTGTCCTTATTTGCAGTTCTCAGTGTCTTTACAAACTGAGGAGCACGTACAGGAGGAGTACCAGAGAAAACCAGGACAGCCTGTTCCTCTTAGTACGCATGCTAGGCACCAGGAGTCATGTTTGCACACTGCTAAGACTCACTTCAGTTTACCTATTCCACTTAGCGGCACACCCAGTTTCATCACCACTGTAGGTAAGTGTGCACCATTTGTTTTATTTATATGGTTATATGATGTATGAGGGGTGATAATGTCATGTGATCGCCAATGTTCCCCATAATTTTTTTTGGGGGGGGGGTACACAGCCCCGTTAAGAGTCACAGTTTTGCCATGTGTGAACTTTGACATTGCAAAAGCCGGTTCTGGACTGTACGGGACTAGCAGAGAGCTGTGCGATAGGGAACATTGGTGATGACCTGTCTTATGTTTTTAAGGAAACCTGATGGGATCCACTTTCCTGCACTGAAAAATAAATCAAATAGCCATACTCATTAGGAGCAGTGTAAGTTGGCCACCATAGCAGCTCTTGCTCACACTGCCTGTCTTCTGCCCTTCGAACACACATATTGGGCCCAAGATTCGGGCCGTGCCTAGAACGGCGCAGCCACGACCTGGACGTCCGTTTTTCACGTCACAAAGTGCGCATAAAAAAAAAACTTCCAGATTCTCCGGCTCCCTGCAGGTCCTCTTGAGCCGGGCGCGGCGCAGTACGAGCTGTAGGGGGCGGAGCTAGGACCCTGCGCTGAAAACAGTGCCGGGACCTCTGCACATGCGCGCTACAGTGGGCGCGCATGTGTAGTAGCTCCAGGCGCCCAAAACTGTGTGGGAGGGGCCCGAAGCATGCAGCCCCTAGCCCTGGCCGAATGGCCTCACTGCGGCTGCGTGCATAAGGCTCCTCCCACGGCCAGCTCCTGCTTCCTCCCGATCCGACTCGACTCCCGCTTCCACCGCCCCCGGACTGGACCCGATCCACGCTCCCCTGACCTCCCTCTCCCTCCCTCCCCGCGACCCAAACTGAACCGACCTCCCTCCCACCACCTCCCCCCCCCCCCCCCCCCCCCCGACCCGAACCGCGCTCCCAAATCCCCCCCCCCCCCCGGACCGGACCTGACCTCCATCCCCCCCGACCGCGGACCGGACCCGACCTGATTCCGACCCCGGACCGGACCCAACCCGACCGAACGCCACCTACCTGTAAATCTGGTGCGGGGATGGGGCCCTGCCCGAAGTCTTGGCCCGGCCCCTTTCAGCCTCCCGCCCCCCCCCCCCCCCCCCCTTTCTCCTTTCCCTCCTCCCCCCCCCCCTTCTCCTTTCCCTCCTCCCACCCCCTTTCTCCTTTCCCTTCCACCCCTTTCTCCTTTCCCCTTCCCACCCCCTTCCCTTCCTCCCCCTTCTCCTTTCCCTTCCCCCCCTTCTCCTTTCCCTGCCCCCCCTTCTCCTTTCCCTTCTCCTTTCCCTTCCCCCCCCTTCTCCTTTCTCCCTCCTCCCCCCCCCTTCCCTTTCCCTCCTCCCCCCACCCCCCTTCTCCTTTCCCTTCCCCCCCTTCTCCTTTCCCCTTCCCCCCCCTTCTCCTTCCCCTTTCCCCCCCTTCTCCTTTCCCCTTTCCCCCCCTTCTCCTTTCCCCTTCCCCCCTTCTCCTTTCCCCTTTCCCCTTTCCCCTTCCCCCTTCTCCTTTCCCCTTTCCCCTTTCCCCTTCCCCCCTTCTCCTTTCCCCTTCCCCCCTTCTCCTTTCCCTTCCCCCCCCTTCTCCTTTCCCCTTTCCCCCCCTTCTCCTTTCCCCTTTCCCCCCCTTCTCCTTTCCCCTTTCCCCCCCTTCTCCTTTCCCCTTTCCCCCCTTCTCCTTTCCCCTTTCCCCCCTTCTCCTTTCCCCTTTCCCCTTCCCCCTTCTCCTTTCCCCTTTCCCCTTTCCCCTTCCCCCCTTCTCCTTCCCCTTCCCCCCCTTCTCTCCTTTCCCCTTTCCCCCCTTCTCCTTTCCCCTTTCCCCCCTTCTCCTTTCCCCTTTCCCCCCCTTCTCCTTTCCCTTTCCCCCCCTTCTCCTTTCCCCTTTCCCCCCTTCTCCTTTCCCCTTTCCCCCCTTCTCCTTTCCCCTTCCCCCCCTTCTCCTTTCCCCTTTCCCCCCCTTCTCCTTTCCCCTTTCCCCCCCTTCTCCTTTCCCCTTTCCCCCCTTCTCCTTTCCCCTTTCCCCCCCTTCTCCTTTCCCCTTTCCCCCCCTTCTCCTTTCCCCTTTCCCCCCTTCTCCTTTCCCCTTTCTTCCCCCCTTCTCCTTTCTTCCCCCCTTCTCCTTTCTTCCCCCCTTCTCCTTTCTTCCCCCCTTCTCCTTTCTTCCCCCCTTCTCCTTTCTTCCCCCCTTCTCCTTTCTTCCCCCCTTCTCCTTTCTTCCCCCCTTCTCCTTTCTTCCCCCCTTCTCCTTTCTTCCCCCCTTCTCCTTTCTTCCCCCTTCTCCTTTCTTCCCCCCTTCTCCTTTCTTCCCCCCTTCTCCTTTCTTCCCCCCTTCTCCTTTCTTCCCCCCTTCTCCTTTCTTCCCCCCTTCTCCTTTCTTCCCCCCTTCTCCTTTCTTCCCCCCTTCTCCTTTCTTCCCCCCTTCTCCTTTCTTCCCCCCTTCTCCTTTCTTCCCCCCTTCTCCTTTCTTCCCCCTTCTCCTTTCTTCCCCCCTTCTCCTTTCTTCCCCCCTTCTCCTTTCTTCCCCCCTTCTCCTTTCTTCCCCCCTTCTCCTTTCTTCCCCCCTTCTCCTTTCTTCCCCCCTTCTCCTTTCTTCCCCCCTTCTCCTTTCTTCCCCCCTTCTCCTTTCTTCCCCCCTTCTCCTTTCTTCCCCCCTTCTCCTTTCTTCCCCCCTTCTCCTTTCTTCCCCCCTTCTCCTTTCTTCCCCCCTTCTCCTTTCTTCCCCCCTTCTCCTTTCTTCCCCCCTTCTCCTTTCTTCCCCCCTTCTCCTTTCTTCCCCCCTTCTCCTTTCTTCCCCCCTTCTCCTTTCTTCCCCCCTTCTCCTTTCTTCCCCCCTTCTCCTTTCTTCCCCCCTTCTCCTTTCTTCCCCCCTTCTCCTTTCTTTCCCCCCTTCTCCTTTCTTTCCCCCCTTCTCCTTTCTTTCCCCCCTTCTCCTTTCTTTCCCCCCTTCTCCTTTCTTTCCCCCTTCTCCTTTCTTCCCCCCTTCTCCTTTCTTCCCCCCCTTCTCCTTTCTTCACCCCTTCACCCCTTCTCCTTTCTTCCCCCCCCTTCTCCTTTCTTCCCCCCCCCTTCTCCTTTCTTTCCCCCCCCTTCTCCTTTCTTTCCCCCCCCCTCTCCTCATTGTCAGAAACACAGACACTGACAGACAGAGAGTGAGAGAGACACACACAGACAGACAGAGATAGAGGCACACTGGGGAGGGGGCATACCAGCACACTGTTGGAGGGCTCCCGGTGAGTAGAAAATGTTTTTATTGATTTTTTTTGATTGATTTATTGGTTGATTTATTGATGTTTTTATCATTTATTTTTGATGATGGCTCTTTATTTGTAAAACTGAAGTGTTTAATGTTTGTAAACTTCCCTTTAAAACCACCCCCCCCCCCATTCCCTACGCCTGATTTGTAACCTACTCCTGATTTTCTAAAGTGCAGACAAGGTTTTTTCCAGCGTACAAAAATCTTCACTTACTCCATTCTAAGTTAGTTTGGAGTAAGTTTTCACTGCCAAAACTTTGAAAACATAGAAACATAGAAACATAGAAAATAGGTGCAGGAGCAGGCCATTCAGCCCTTCTAGCCTGCACCGCCATTCAATGAGTTCATGGCTGAACATGAAACCTCAGTACCCCCTTCCTGCTTTCTCGCCATAACCCTTGATCCCCCGAGTAGTAAGGACTTCATCTAACTCCCTTTTGAATATATTTAGTGAATTGGCCTCAACTACTTTCTGTGGTAGAGAATTCCACAGGTTCACCACTCTCTGGGTGAAGAAGTTTCTCCTCATCTCGGTCCTAAATGGCTTGCCCCTTATCCTCAGACTGTGACCCCTGGTTCTGGACTTCCCCAACATTGGGAACATTCTTTCTGCATCTAACCTGTCTAAACCCGTCAGAATTTTAAACGTTTCTATGAGGTCCCCTCTCATTCTTCTGAACTCCAGTGAATACAAGCCCAGTTGATCCAATCTTTCTTGATAGGTCAGTCCCGCCATCCCGGGAATCAGTCTGGTGAACCTTCGCTGCACTCCCTCAATAGCAAGAATGTCCTTCCTCAAGTTAGGAGACCAAAGCTGTACACAATACTCCAGGTGTGGCCTCACCAAGGCCCTGTACAACTGTAGCAACACCTCCCTGCCCCTGTATTCAAATCCCCTCGCTATGAAGGCCAACATGCCATTTGCTTTCTTAACCGCCTGCTGTACCTGCATGCTAACCTTCAATGACTGATGTACCATGACACCCAGGTCTCGTTGCACCTTCCCTTTTCCTAATCTGTCACCATTCAGATAATAGTCTGTCTCTCTGTTTTTACCACCAAAGTGGATAACCTCACATTTATCCACATTATACTTCATCTGCCATGCATTTGCCCACTCACCTAACCTATCCAAGTCACTCCGCAGCCTAATAGCATCCTCCTCGCAGCTCACACTGCCACCCAACTTAGTATCATCCGCAAATTTGGAGATACTGCATTTAATCCCCTCGTCTAAATCATTAATGTACAATGTAAACAGCTGGGGCCTCAGCACAGAACCTTGTGGCACTCCACTAGTCACTGCCTGCCATTCTGAAAAGTACCCGTTTACTCCTACTCTTTGCTTCCTGTCTGACAACCAGTTCTCAATCCACGTCAGCACACTACCCCCAATCCCATGTGCTTTAACTTTGCACATTAATCTCTTTTGTGTGGGACCTTGTCGAAAGCCTTCTGAAAGTCCAAATATACCACATCAACTGGTTCTCCTTTGTCCACTTTACTGGAAACATCCTCAAAAAATTCCAGAAGATTTGTCAAGCATGATTTCCCTTTCACAAATCCATGCTGACTTGGACACGCCCCCTTTTGGAAAAAAAAATTCTGTTCCAAAGTGAAATTGTTCTAACTGACTAGAACTGGAGCAAACTAAATGCCGAGAATTTGAATTTCTAAGATACTCCGTTCTACACCAGTTGTTCCAAAAAATCAGGAGCAACTGAGGCCGAAACTTGGGCCCATTGTGATTAGATGCCCCAATTAATTTTGCTTCCTGGTCCTTTCAAATACAAATTACTAGAGATTATTACAACCTGAATAATATAAATTAACCCAATGCAGTGTAATCGCTAGTCACCACGCATGAACACATATTGGCAAGGAAAACCCAAAGATGTTTTATTAATGCATAAAGAGCAAGAGGATAACTAATGAAAGAGTAGGGCCTGTTAGAGACCAAAAAGGTAACCTATGTGTGGAGGCGGAAGACTTGGTATGATTCTTAATACTTGGTGTCTGTCCTCGCAGAAGAGGGATGATGCAAAGGAGGAGAGTGAAATATTAGATGGGATAATCATAGAGAGGGAGGAAGTATTAAGAGGTTTAGCATCTTTGAAAGTAGATAAATTGCTCGGCTCGGATGAAATGTATCCCAGGCTGTTAAGAGATGCAAGGGAGAAAATAGGGGAGGCTCTGACCATCATTTTCCAATCCTCTCTGGCTACAGGTGTGGTGCCAGAGGACTGAAGAACTGCAAATGTTGTGCCATTGTTTAAAAAGGGACAGAGCAAGTAATTACAGGCCAGTCAGCCTAACCTCGGTGGTGAAAAAATTATTGGAAACAATTCTGAGGAACAGGATAAATCTTCATTGAGAAAGTCACGGTTAATCAAGGACAGACAGCATCTGTCAAGAGAAGGTCATGTCTGACTAACTTGATTGAATTTTTTGAGGTAACAAGGAGGGTCGATAAAGGTGGTGCATTTGATGTAATCTACATGGATTTTAGCAAGGCCTTTGACAAAATCCCACATGGCAGGTTGGACAAAAAACATAAAAGCCCATGGGATCCAAAGGAAATGGCACGTTGGATCCAAAATTGACTCATTGGAAGGAAGCAAAGGGTAATGGTGAATGTGTGTTTTTGTGACTTAAAGGCTGTTTCCAGTGGGGTTCAGTACTTGCATATCTCAATGATTAAGACTTCAATGTAGGTTGCATGATTAACAAGTTTGCAGATGATACAAAAATTGGCCATGCCATTGATAGTGAGGAAGAAAGCTGTCGACTGCAGAATGCTATCCATGGACTGGTCAGGTAGGGAGAAAACATAGAAACATAGAAATTTACAGTGCAGAAGGAGGCCATTTCGGCCCATGGTGTCCACGCCGACCGACAAGGAGCCGCACGGCCCTCAGTCAGCAGCCCTGAAGGTTACATATAAACCTATGAACAATGACGGAAAGGCAAAGAGCACCCAGCCCAACCAGTCCGCCTCACACAACTGCGTCACCCCTTAAACTGAAACATAGAAAATAGGTGCAGGGATAGGCCATTCGGCCCTTCGGGCCTGCATCACCATTCAATATGATCATGGCTGATCATGCAACTTCAGAACCCCATTCCTGCTTTCTCTCCATACCCCTTGATTCCTTTAGTCATAAGGGATACATCTAACTCCCTTTTGAATATATCTAACGAACTGTCCTCGACAACTTTCTGTGGTAGAGAATTCCGCAGGTTCACAATTCTCTGAGTGAAGAAGTTTCTCCTCATCTCGGTCCTAAATGGTTTACCCCTTATGCTTAGACTGTGACCCCTGGTTCTGGACTTCCCCAACATCGGGAACATTCTTCCTGCATCTAACCTGTCCAATCCCATCAGAATTTTATATGCTTTTATAAGATCCCCTCTCTCTCATCTAAATTCCAGTGAATATGAGCCTAGTCGATCCAGTCTTTCTTCATATGTCAGTCCTGCCATCCCGGGAATCAGTCTGGTGAACCTTCGCTGCACTCGCTCAATAGCAAGAATGTCCTTCCTCAGATTAGGAGACCAAAATTGTACACTATATTCAAGGTGTGGCCTTACGAAGGCCCTGTACAACTGCCGTAAGACCTCCCTGCTCCTATACTCAAATCCTCTCGCTATGAAGGCCAACATGCCATTTGCCATCTTCACCGCCTGATGTACCTGCATGCCAACTTTCAATGACTGATGTACCATGACACCCAGGTCTCGTTGCACCTCCCCTTTTCCTAATCTGTCACCATTCAGATAATATTCTGCCTTCCTGTTTTTGCCACCAAAGTGGATAACCTCACATTTATCTACATTATACTGCATCAGCCATGCATTTGCCCACTCACCTAACCCAAGTCATGCTGCAGCCTCTTGGCATCCTCCTCACAGCTCACACTGCCACCCAGCTTAGTGTCATCTGCAAACTTGGAGATATTGCATTCAATTCCTTTGTCCAAATCATTAATGGATATTGTAATTAGCTGGGGTCCTAACACTGAGCCTTGCGGTACCCAACTAGTCACTGCCTGCCATTCTGAAAAGGACCCGTTTATTCCTACTCTTTGCTTTCTGTCTGCAAACCAGTTCTCTATCCACGTCAATACATTACCCCCAATGCCATGTGCTTTAATTTTGCACACTAATCTCTTATGTGGGACCTTGTCAAAAGCCTTTTGAAAGTCCAAATGCACCACATCCACTGGTTCTCTCTTGTCCACTCTACTAGTTACATCCTCACAAAATTCTGAAAGATTTGTCAAGCAAACATTCTACACTCCACCCCAAGCGGAGCCATGTGATCTCCTGGGAGAGGAAAAACCAGAGTAAAAACCCAGGCCAATTTAGGGAGAAAGAAATCTGGGAAAATTCCTCTTCGACCCATCCAGGCGATCGAAACTAGTCCAGGAGATCACCCTGGCCATATTCGATTCCCTGCAGTACTTACCATTATATCTACGCCGGTGATCCAGTCTAATCCCAATTACCAACTCTAGGTCCGTAACCCGCAGGTTACGCATTTTAAGTGCCCATCCAACCATCTCTTAAAATTTGTGAGGGTTTCTGCATCCAGGCAGTGAGTTCCAGATCCTCACAACCCTCTGCGTAAAGAAGCCCCCTCCCCTCAAAACCCTACTAAACCTTCCACCAACCACCTTAAAACTATGCCCCCTCGTAATAGACCACTCCACCAATGGAAAAAGGCCCTTGCTATCCATTATGTCCAGACCCCTCAATATTTTGTACACCTCAATGCGGTCTCCTCTCTGTTCCAATGAGAACAAACCCAGCCTCTCCAATCTGTCCTCATAACTAAGATTCTCCATTCCAGGCAGCATCCTAGTAAATCTCATCTGCACCCTCTCTAGTGTAATCACGTCTTCCTATAATACGGCGATCAGAACTGCACGCAGTACTCCAGCTGTGGCCTAACCAAAGTATAATACAATTTAAGCATAACAAAGGCAAGCATTCCGTATGCCTTCTTAACCACCTTATCCACCTGGCCTACTTTCAGGGATCTGTGGACAAGCACTTCAAGGTCCCTTTGTTCATCTACACAGTTAAGTGACCTACTGCTTAATGTGTATACCCTTTCCTTATTAGCCCTCCAAAAGTGCATCACCTCATACTTCTCTGAATTAAATTCCATTTGCCACTGCCCACCTGACCAGTAGATTGATATCCTCCTGCAGCCCATGACTTTCCTCTTCATTATCAACCACACAGCCAATTTTAGTGTTGTCTGCAAACTTCTTAATCATACTCCCTACAATCAAATCTAAATCATTGATATATACCACAAAAAGCAAGGGATCCAGTGCTGAGCCCTGCGGAACCCCATTGGAAACGTCCTTCCAGTCACAAAAACATTCATCTACCTACCTGCAAGCCAATTTTGGATCCAACTTGCCACTTTGCCCTGGATCCCATGGGCTTTAACATTCATGACCAGTCTACCATGTGAGACCTTATCAAAAGCTTTGCTAAAGTCCACATACACTACATCGTACGCACTCTTCTCATCGACCCTCCTGGTTACCCCCTCAAAAAATTCAATCAAGTTAGTCAAACACTATCTTCCCTCAACAAATCAGTGCTGACTGTCCCTAATTAATCCTTGCCACAAATGTAGATTTACCCTGTCTTTCAGGATTTTTTCCAATAATTTTCCCATCACTCAGGTTAGGCTGACAGGCCTGTAATTACTCGGCGTCTCCCTTTCTCCCTTCTTAAATAAGAGTGCTGCATGAGCAGTCCTCCAATCCTCCGGCACCATGCCCAAATCCCAAGAGGACTGGTAAATGATGGTCAAAGCCTCTGCTATTTCCTCTTTTACTTCGCTCAACAGCCTGGGATGCATTTCATCCGGGCCTGGGGACTTGCCTACTTTCAAAGCTGTTAAACCCCTTAATACTTCCTCTCTCACTATATTTATTTCATCCAGAATATCACACACCTCCTTGATAGCAGTATCTGCATTGCCCCTTTCCTTTGTGAAAACTGATGCGAAGTATTCGTTAAGAACCTTACCAACATCTTCCACCTCCACGCAAAGATTACCCTCATGGTCTCTAAAAGGCCCTACCCTTTCTTTAGTTACCCTCTTACTCTTAATATATTTATAGAACATCTTGGGGTTTTCCTTAATTTTACTAGCCAAGAATTCTTCTTGCTCTCTCTTAGCATTCCTAATATCCTTTTTAATTTTGCCTCTTAACTTTCTATATTCCTCAAGATTCTAAAGTATTTAGCCATTGGTATATGATATAAGCATCCCTTTACTTCTTTATCCTCCTCCATCCAGGGGGCTCTAGAATTATTATCCCCAACCTTTTTCTTTAAAGCAGATGTTTGGCCTGAGCCTTCCGAATCTCCTTCTTGAATGCCTCCCGCTGTTACGATACTGATTTACCCACAAGTAGCTGTTCCCAGTCCACTGTGGCCAAATCACTCCTTCACTTAGCAAAATTAGCTTTTCCCCAATTTGGGACTTTTATTCCAGGCCTATCCTTGTCCTTATCCATAATCAACTTGAATCTGACTGAATTATGGTCACTGGCACCAAAGTGCTCTCCCACTAATACCCCTTCAACCTGCCCAGCTTCATTCCCCAAAACGAAATCCAAGACCGCCCTCTCTCGTGTTGGGCTTGTCACATACTGACTAAAAAGGTTATCTTGAATGCATTTTATACTCTTCACACTATGGGCCCAAGTTTCGGGCCGCACCTAAAACAGCACAGCCCGGACCTGGAAGCCCGTTTTTTGCGCCACAAAATGCGCCTAAAAAAAACCTCACCTATTCTCCGGCTCCCTGCAGGTCCTCTGGAGCTGGGCATGGCGCAGCACGAGCTGTGGGGGGCGGAGCCAGGTCCCTGCATTGAAAACAGTGCCAGGACCTCTGCACATGCGCGCTACAGTGGGCGCGCATGTGCAGTAGCTCCAGGCGCCCAAAACTGTGGGAGGGGCCCGAAGCACGCAGCCCCTAGCCCCGGCCGAATGGCCTCACTGGGGCTGCGTGGATAAGGCTCACCTCCCACCCGACCGGAGCCGAATTGACCCCCGCTCTCCCCCATCGGCGACCCGACCTCCCCTTCCCCCGCCCCCTCACCCACCCTCAGCGACCCGACCTCCGTGGGTAAAACAGGCATAAGTGGCCCGACACGCCCCCTTTAGGAAAAAAAAATTCTGTTCCAAAGTGAAACTGTTCTAACTGACTAGAACTGGAGCAAACTAAATGCCGAGAATTCAAATTTCTAAGATACTCCATTCTAAACCAGTTGCTCCAAAAAAACAGGAGCAACTCAGACCGAAACTTGGCCCCTATATTTGTCCCAATCAATATTTGGATAGTTAAAATCCGCTATTATTACTACCCTATGGTTTTTGGACTTCACAGCAATTGGCCTACATATATGCTCCTATCTCCCTCCCACTGTTTGGGGCTCTCTAATACACATCCAGCAGTGTGATCGCCCCTTTTTTATTTTTCAATTCGACCCATATGGCCTCATTTGATGATCCCTCTAACATATCATCCCGCCTCACCGCTATAATAGTTTCTTTAATCAGTACCGCGACACCCCCGCTCCCCTCCTTTTTTTGTAACCAGGAATATTGATAAGAACATAAGAAATGGAGGCAGGAGTAGGCCATACAGCCCCTCGAGCCTGCGCTGCCATTCACTAAGATCATGGCTGATCTGATCATGGACTCTGTTCCACTTCCCCGACCGCTCCCCATAACCCCTTTTCCCCTTATTGTTTAAGAAACTGTCTATTTCTGTCATAAATTTATTCAATGTCCCAGCTTCCAAAGCTCTCTGAGGCAGCAAACTCCACAGAAGAAATTTCTCTTCATCTCAGTTTTAATTGGGCTGCCCCTTATTCTAAGATCATGCCCTCTAGTT
Source organism: Pristiophorus japonicus (assembly GCF_044704955.1). Lineage (NCBI taxonomy): Eukaryota > Metazoa > Chordata > Chondrichthyes > Pristiophoridae > Pristiophorus > Pristiophorus japonicus. The sequence goes on along the minus strand of NC_091978.1, from coordinate 89,840,634 downwards.
TTAATCTCCGCCATCAGTGGAAACATCCCCTCTGCATCCACTTTGTCAAGCCCCCTCATAGGGCCCAAATTTGGTCCTCCCGTTTTTCCGGCGCACTTGCCTGAGGTGCGCCGACTTTCTGCTCTCAATACGGCGCCAAAAATATATCGCCGTATTCTCCCCGCTCTGTGGACCGTCCTAGTGCGTGGCGTGGCAATCACAGTGGGGGCCCTGCGCCTAAAAGAGTGCCGGCAGCTGTCCGCATGCGCAGTAGGGTGTTTGCGCATGTGTAGTAGCTCCTCCCATGATGATGTGTGCCTGCAGCGTGAGACCTAACATGTCCCACCCCTATCCCGAGCCGAGTGGCCTGCCGCACAGCTGGCCGCTGCCTTCCCGTCTCCAGGAGAGTGAGTGTTGATTTGACTCTCTGTTATGAAGAAAGTCAAGTGAAAGACTCATGGATAGTTTCAGTCCTATTCTCAGTGGAGATGAGCTTACAGCATAAAATGAGCTCATCTATCCTAAATAGAGCTAACTGCCAGACTCATTTAGAAACTCAGGACTGCGAACATGAGACGTGGAAACCTGCACTGCAATGAAACCTGTTTGAAGATGTAGTTGAGGTGCATTGTTGGGACAATTATGTAGGTTGATTGAGTGATACTTGGCCTGGAGATGCTCGATGTTGTCACTCGACAGAAAGGTAAAATGTGGACTAGCTAATGCAAAAGCAGAGCAAACCTCAGTGAAGGGAACTGCCTTCGGATCATCCCAGCCCGCAACGTATAGCTGCCATACTGTTTTTTTTAAATTAATAGGTGTTGAATATACACAGTTCTGATAGCAAATGGCAGTGATTAAATGTTGCATCAAACTGATTTGGTCCAATTACCATCTAAAAATGTCCGTCCCCCCCATCCCATCTCTGGCTAACTGTGCTGATTTCTTAACTCACCGTGAGGGTTTTCTGTGCGGCCACAAGTGGCCACATATGCTGGCCTAAGTTAGTTTGAAGCAACTATTAGCTGTCCAAACTGGCTTAAATGGCCAAAACAGGCATAGGTGGCTGGTAACGCCCCCTTTTGGGGAAAAAAAACAACTAAAATAAATCCTAACTAACTCACTCACACTGGCGCAAATTAAATGTGCAGAATGGGGATTTTTAAGATACTTCAGAAAAATCAAGTTGTTCCAAACAAAGCGGAGCACTCCTGGGCAAATTTGGGCCCATAATCTGATACGTTTCAATAAGATCACCTTTCATTCTTCTGAATTCCAATGAGTAGAGGCCCAACCTACTCAACCTTTCCTTGTAAGTCAACCCCCTCATCTCTGAAATGAACCTTCTCTGAACTGCCTCCCAAGCAAGTATACCCTTTTGTAAATATGGAAACCAAAACTGCATGCAATATTCCAGGTGTGGCCTCACCAATAGCTTTATCTAGCTGTAGCAAGACTTCCCTGCTTTTATACTCCATCCCCTTTGCAATAAAGGCCAAGATTCCATTGGCCTTCCTGATCACTTGCTGTATCTGCAGACTATCCTTTTGTGTTTGATGCACAAGTACCCCCAGGTCCCGTTGTACTGCAGCACTTTGCAATCTTTCTCCATTTAAATAATAACTTGCCTGGTTTTTTTTCTGCCGAAGTGCATGACCTCACTTTCCAACATTATACTCCATCTGACAAATTTTTGCCCACTCACTTAGCCTGTCTATGTCCTTTTGCAGAGTTTGTGTCCTCCTCACACCTTGCTTTTCCTCTCATCTTTGTATCTCAGCAAACTTGGCTATGTTACACTCAGTCCCTTCTTCCAAGTTGTTAATATAGATTGTAAATAGTTGGGGTCCCAGCACTGATCCCTGCGGCACCCCACTAGTTACTGATTGCCAACCAGAGAGTGAACCATTTATCCTGACTCTTCTGTTCGTTAGCCAATCCTCTATCCATGCTAATATATTACTCTCAACCCTGTGAACTTTTATCTTGTGAAGTAACCTTTTGTGTGGCACCTTGTCAAATGCCGTCTGGAAGTCCAAATACACCATATCCACTGGTTTCCCTTTATCCACCCTGTTCGTTACATCCTCAAAGAATTCTAGCAAATTTGTCAAACATGACTTCCCCTTCATAAATCCATGCTGACTCTTCCAAATGTCCTGCTACTGCTTATTTAATAATGGACTCCAACATTTTCCCAACCACAGATATTAAGCTAACTGGTCTATAGTTTCCTGCGTTTTGTCTGCCTCCTTTTTTAAATAGGGGCGTTACATTTTCAGTTTTCCAATCTGCTGGGACATCCCCAGAATCTAGGGAATTTTGGTAAATTACAACCAATGCATCCACTATCCCTGCCGTTACTTCTCTTAAGACCCCAGGATGAAAGCCATCAGCCAAACCTGCCCCTCTTTCAGCCATGTTTCAGTAATGGCTATAATGTCATACTCCCGAGTATCTACCTGTGCTCTTATCTTTTCTGCCTTATTCACTGTAATCCTTGCATTAAAGTATATTTCATTTAGCACAGCAAGACCGCCTTGGTTACTACTTACTAAGCCTTATTTCCTCTGTCTTACAGATTCACTTTCTGAATTCTTGCTATCCAATTTCTGCTTTACTTCCTTCCCTATTGAATTTGTTCTCGGGTTCCCATCTCCCTGCCAAGCTAGTTTAAACTCTCCCCAACAGCACTAGCAAAACTCCCCATGAGGATATTGATCCCGGCGCCGTTGAGGTGCAACCCATCCGGTTTGTACAAGTCCCATCTCCCCCAGCAGCGGTCCCAATGCCTCAAGAATTTAAAGCCCTCCCTCTTGCACCAACTCTCCAGCCACGTGTTCATCCTCTCTATCCTTCTATTGTACTCATTAGCACGTGGCACCAGTAGTAATCCAGAGATTACTATCTTTGAGGTGCTACCCTTTAATTTTCTTCCTAGCTCCCTGAATTCTGCCTATATGACTTCATCACTCTTTTTACCTATGTCTTTGGTCCCAATATGGACCACAACCTCTAGCTGTTTACCTTTCCCTCCCCCCCCCTGTAGAATGCCCTGCATCCGCTCTGTGACATCCTTGACCCTGGCACCAGGGAGGCACCAAACCATTCGGGAGTCATGTCTACGGCCGCAGAAACGCCTGTCTGTTCCCCTAACTATAGAATCCCCTATCACTAGAGCTCTTTTATTCTTTGTCCCTCCCCCCTGTGCAGCTGGACCACCCGTGGTGCCTTGGAATTGACTCTGGCTGCACTCCCCAGAGACACCATCGCCCTTACCGATACTCAAACGTGAATATCGGTTTGAAAGCGAAATGGACTCGTGAGGAGACTTCTGCACTACCTGTTTAGCATTCTTACTGCGTCTGGTGGTTACCCACTTCCCCTCTGCGTGCACATCTTAAAGCTGCGGGGCGACCACCTCCTAAAACGTGCTATCCATGTAGCTCTCAGCCTCACGGATGCACCGTATTGACTCCACCCACTGCTCCAGCTCTGAAACGCGGAGCTCGAGAAGTTGAAACTGGAGACACCTCCTGCACACATGGTTGTCTAGGCTGTGCAAAGCGTCCAGGACACCCCACATGCCACAGGATGTGTACTCCACGGGACCGAGCTGCCCTACCATCCCTCTAGTTAGACTTATCTAGTTTAAAATCAAATTGAAAAGAAATAGAGAAAAAAGATATTTACCAACCCATCTCACCGACCTCTGGCTTCCCGAACTCACCGACCTCTGTGGCCTCCCAAACTCCCGGCCTCCGATAAGTAGCAAATGGAATTCAATCCGGAAAAGTGTGATGTAATGCATTTGGGTAGGGCTAACCAGGCAAGGGAATACACAATAAATGGTAGGATAGAGAGAAATGTAGAGGATCAGAGGGACCTTGGAGCGAATGTCCACAATTCCCTGAAGGTAGCAGGACAGGTAGATAAGGTGGTTAAGAAGGCATATGGGATACTTTCTTATATTAGCCGAGGCATAGAATATAAGAGCAGGGAGGATATGCTGGAACTGTATAAAACCCTAGTTAGGCCACAGCTCGAGTACTGCATGCAGTTCTGGTCACCACATTGCAGGGAAGATGTGTTTGCACTAGAGGGGGTACAGAGGAGATTTATGAGGATGTTGCCAGGATTGGAAAATTTTAGCTATGAGGAAAGATTGGATAGGCTGGGGTTGTTGTCTTTGAAACCGAGGAGGCTGAGTGGAGATTTAATTGAGGTGTATAAAATTATGAGGGGTCTAGATAGAGTGGATAGGAAGTACCTATTTCCCTTAGCAAAGAGGTCAATAGCCAAGGAACGATGGCCCCAAGTTTCCACATGATTTGCTCCTGATTTTTAGGAGCAACTGGTGGAGAACGGAGTATCTTAGAAATCGGAATTCTCCACATTTAAGTTTTCTGCAGTTCTAGTCAGGTAGAACAGTTTCACTTTTGAACAGAATTTTTTTTTCAAAAGGGGGCGTGTCCGACCACGGACGCCTGATTTGAAAGTTTCCACAGTGAAAACGTACTCCAAACTAACTTAGAATGGAGCAAGTGAAGATTTTTGTAGGCTTGAAAAAACCTTGTCTACACTTTAAAAAATCAGGCACAGGTTACAAATTAGGCGTCGGGAACGAGGTGGGGGGGGAAGGGAAGTCATTAAATTCTACAATAAATCCTTATTTATACTTTATACAAATATTATACAAATAAATCCAACCTGAATAAAAATTTATAAGCAAAGAAAAGATTAAATAAACCATGTTCCTACCTGTGTGAAAGTGCTTCAGGCAGGCCTTTCAGGCAGCGGTTTGCCGTCGGGACCGACCGACGGCAGGGGGGGGAGGGAGGGAGAAAGCTGCAAGAAGCCTCAGTATTTGAGGCAGCGGTTTGCCGTCGGGCCCGACGGACGGCAGGGGGAGAAAGCTGCAAGAAGCCTCAGTGCTAATCATGGAAGGGCAATGTGGTTTTATTAAAAAATTTTAAAAATTGAACAGCTACAAAGAATTTGAATAGTCTCAAACAAGTGCATGTGTCCCGTTTATCACAGTCTATCTTTAATTACAGAATGCACTCCCTCACCCTCACACACAGAAATATCAAGAAAATTAAAATGCAAGCCTTTGCAAGGGTTCAATAAACAAATTTTCACTTTTTCTGCAGCACTTTTTAAAATGGCCGAGTGCCAATGTTTACTTCAGACTGCGCGAACGCTCCAACGCGCACGCGCAGGGTTGCCGGCACGAAAAAAACTCATTTAAATTGTACCCGCCCCCTCCTACTTACAAAATCGGTGCGAGTGGTAGGCTCTGCCCCCTGTGCGCACGCCAAGCAGCCATCGAGCTGCAAAGTGCTCGAGAATAGCGCGTTTTTTTTCAGGCGCCGTTTTCGGCGCGAAAAACGGGCGCCCAGCTCGGAGGGGCGCCTGTTTTGCCGCATGTGGAAACTTGGGGCCATAGAGTTAAAGTAATTGGTAGAAGGATTAGTGCAGTTGAGAATTGTTTTCACCCAGAGGGTGGTGGGGGTCTGGAACCCACAGCCTGAAAGAGGCAGAAACCCTCATCTAATTTTAAGTAGTACTTGGATATGCACTTCAAATGCCGTAAAGTGGGATAAGGCTGGATAGCTCATTTTTGACTGGTGCAGATACGATGGGCCGAATGCCCTCCTTTTGTGCCATACATTTCTATGATTCTCTATTCTTCTATGATTCTACTGACCATGACATCCCTATTGCAATGATTGTCACTAAAATCTCTGCACCATACTCTTTGCACCTTACTATCAAACACCATTGCTAAAAGCTTATTTAAAATTAACAATGAAATCAAACTCTATCCCTGTATAGTACAAATTAAATACTGTATAAGATTTTAAAATATTCCAGTTCCTAGTTTTCTTCCTCATTCTGCTGATGATGCTGACTCAAACTGATATGGTTCCTAGGAGCCAACAGGACCAAATCACTTACCAAAGTGGAAATTCTATGTGTGAACAAGGACATGAATGTCCAGATCCTGTTCTTGTCTGTTTTTCACCCAAGTACATTTTCCGTGGGGATCGTTTGATAACGATCAGGAACAAGAATCCTAGGTTTCTGATCAGAAATATTTGGTCCTCTTACCCTTCCTGTCCTGAAGGTGGTGACTTGTACTGAGGTACCACAGCTGAGTCAAATACTATCTTCATCTGACATTCATACTTGCATTTCTCCAAAGAGTAGTCATTGGATAATGATCAGGAGTGATTACTCATGACTGAACTATCACACCTGGTCTTCTGAGCTCTACCCAACACAAACTCCAACCCATCCAAAACTCTCTTGCTCACATCCTATTTATTCTATGCTAAGCCCTGCTAAGCTATTACCCCTGATCTCACTGACCTTCAGTAGCTCCCTATCCCAGTACTGTATATTAACTTCAACATTTTTATCCACAGCCACTGGCAGCCCTGCACCCAGCTTTCACCTTGCTCTCTCCTAAATCTGTAGTATTGGATGTTTTTCCTTAAGTCATCTTGGCCTTGCTCTTTTAGAATTCTCTCCCCCAAACCCCTCCACCTTCCTTCAAAAGACTCTTCAAAAGCTAGATTTTGAGTTACGGTCACTTCTGTTTCCTTCTCCCAATTCTTGCTTGATGTCTGAATTTTTCTTTTGTTTTCCTCCCTCCCTCTTGGACATTAAAAGTGTATATAAGTTATTGTGATGGTTGGTTGTTAAGGAGTGCCATTTTCAGGAAAGAAAAAAAAAATAGAAAATTACAGAGGGGCCTAAAGTGACTTCAGTGCAAGAAATAAAATTGCTTAAACCCGTATACTACACCAAATAATATTTCAGATTTTAAAAATCCTCTAATGATTGTATGATTTTAAACAGTAGGTTGATGTGTACTTCGAAGTGATTAATGTATATATTTCAATTTCAGTGTCCTTAAAGTGGCGCTTACATTTTGAGTTCGTCACAGCTCGTGAACCAGTGGAACCACCTACTGTACTTGAGAACCAATCGGAGATAATTACTTGGACCGGGGCAGGGAAAATAGATGTGGACACATTCAGCTGGGATCTGCCCATAAAGGTGCTTCCAACCAATCCTGTACTTGCATCTTATGTGTCACAGTTCGCATCTTCCAACTCCATCAGTATTTAAACTTCATTATTTTCTCTTCAGTTAAGGAGTGATACTGAAAAGTTTGCAACCACTGGATTTAAATTGTTTGGATTTTAATAACCAGCAATGGTACAACAGTAACAAATGAAAGAGCAAGAAATATCATTGCTATAGATGTTCCAACTACATCAGTTCCTGTACTGCTAATCAGGGGTTACTGGAATGTATCGCAATCGATACCACAACATTTATGTGCAGAAGTGAGCAGTATTACTTTATGGAAAGAAGTATGAAGAGCACTATTTGTGGTGACTACAATTTCTCCTATTAACTACATTGAAAGGACTCCAAGGGGGAAAAATTGCAACTTCCCCCATTTTCTTCTATATTTTATTTAAACTGCCAATTTCAAAAATTCCTTAAATTGAAAATTGGCTAATCCGAAGATTGAGGGAGTATTTTGTACACTAAGTTGTGTTTATGGCTTTTGAACCATGATGGGCATGAAGTACTAGAAAAAAAATGAAATTGTTGAAATGTACTTTTTACTTTGTTGTGAGTTTTAATATTGATAGTCTGTAGCCCACGAATAGGGAGTACTGAAACTTCTCATCTGTACTCATTGTAGTTCACATGTATGCAGCTTTCAACATGTGCTGCACATTTACAGATAGCTTGCTGTTTTTGAGAATTCTATATTTTGTATTAAGTACACTTTATTCATTGTATTGTAACACATCAATAAATCAATCTATATGGCATTTAATACCTTAACCCAGCAGTGAGAAAAAAATCATATTTTTCTAAATAACCAAAATAATTTTTTTTGTGTATTGCTGCTAGTATCCACAATGCCCCCATGCCACTATATTTTACTTGGATTCTTGGCATAAGCCATTGTTGAACCTGGAAGTGGCACCAAGTGGAGTGATGGTCAACTGTGATTTGGTTGGCTGGCACATAACGCCTCTGCTGACTAACCTTTTACTATTGGAGCTTGATCATTTTTTCTTTTTTTTTAAAGTTCAGATCATATACTTTTGCCTCCGCCTCTTTCATGAATAATTTCCAGAAGGAATAAACTGAAATTCTGTGAAATTTAGCAGAAAATAATTGTTTTAATGCCACTTGTTTTATATGAAAACAAATTCACTCATTTTGAAGCTGTTTTAGTGTTGTGTGCTTTTTTTCCTACATTTAATATAATGTAGCCATAGAAATCTGAGTCTGGCGTAGAAAATTACTTATCCATTCTTGTCTGCATTGTTGATCTTCAGATCCAGATATCCGATGAAGGCTAACAACTGCACTATTTTCATATAATGTGTTTTGAATCTTCAAGTTATTTTATAGCCTAAATTTAGGTTATTTGTGACTGTTTAATTACATTCCTATGGTCACAGGCTAATATTTCTAATTTTTACATGGCTGTATAGTTGAAACATTCAGGCATCCGGCCTCTTTTTAAAAAAAAAAGCTATTTCCTTTTTATCCTATCCTAGGCCATGTGCTCTTTAGCAACTCGTGGAAAACCTCAGCTTGGAAGCCACACCCAACACTGGGCACTTTTCATATCGAAAATGGTGTCTGTTTATTGCATAAAATGATTCGAGCAGTTGTATTTATGTTGTGTTTAAAATGGAGAAAGTGCATTAATCTTTGCTGTATTCCAGATATTATGAAATAGTTGTACATTTTTGGTTTGTACATTAAAATCATATTCTAGGCAAACCAAATGCTGTGACATCAAGCCTTAATACTAATTTAAAACTTGTTGAGGGTTTTAAATCTATGGAATTCTCTGCCCCAGAGAGCTGTGGAGGCTGGGTCATTGAATATGGTTAAGGTGGGGATAGACAGATTTTTGAGCGATAAGGGAATAAAAGGTAATGGGAAGCGGGCAGGGAAGTGGAGCTGAGTCCATGATCAGATCAGCCATGACCTTATTAAATGGCGGAGCAGGCTCGAGGGGCCAAATGGCCTACTGCTCCTATTTCTTATGTTCTTATGCATTAAAAGTGCAATGATGGTTAATTGTACATTTAAAACCTTGTACAATAATCTTATCTTATATTTTAGAAAATAAATAATCATTGTCAACTAATCTCATTTTGTTGCAGAAAATTAACAGTAAGGTAAAAACCAGATGGAGACTATTTTAAATAATATCCTTTTTCAGCAGTCCCTCGAATCGAGGATGACTTGCTTCCATGCCAGAAAGGATGAGTTCACAGGTGTTTCAATGAAGGACCAAATATTATAGATCTCGAACTACATCTTGAAGGGTGGAAGATGCCTGTGCGTAGATTTTTTTTTTTACGTGTGGTGGCCATTGCACACCAGCCACCACACGGGCTTGACAGAGCTAGCTCCAGTAGCAAGGATTAACCAGGATGACTGGAGACCAGCTCTGCTGCACGGACCTAGTGCGCCCCTGCGCCCTCGCCTCTTCTGGGCCCCGAACTCGCACCTCTCCTGGGCCCCGATCACGTCCCTATGAACTCTTGCCGCTCCTTTGCCCCGACCTCCCTGCTCCTGCTGTACCTGCCCACACTGCAATCAGCGACCTGGATTTGGGTGACGTCAAATCGAGTCGCTCTCCTCGAAGCCGTCCCCCTCCTGCAGCAGCATGCGCCGCTCCCTGCAGTGGCACACCGCCACAAGTTGCTCCCTCTAATAGCCCCAGCCTGCTGATGGTCTTGCAGGCTGGGACCGTGCCGATTTCTGGGCCGCTATTTGCCCTTTACATAAACCGTCCGTGACAAATGCTCACGTTGGTTTATAGTGTCTTTAACATAGAAAAATGTCCGAGTTGGTCATAGTTTGAGCTTACTTGAGCAGCAGGAGAAGGAATGTGATGGGAAGAGGATGAAAGTACAGTTGAAAAGGTAAGGTTTGAGGAGGAAGAGGAAGAGAGGGCGAGAGATCTGAAGTGAGGTAGCAAGATGGACAAAGACTGTGTTAAGGAAGGTAGAGTGAAGTGGGGTGGGTGGGTGAGAGGGGGGAGCGTGTAATTAGGGATGCAAGGCTGGAGGAGCAAGATCATGGTATGATTTGTAGATGAGACATAGGAAATAGGAGCAGGAATAGGCCATGTGGTCCCTCGAGCCTGCTCCGCCACTCAATAATTTCATGGCTAATCTTCCACATCAATTCCACATTCCTGCTCCATATCTCCATATCCCTTGATTTCCTTAGTGCCTTGAAATTCCGGTTGGAGGCTTCTTTCAGACGAACGCCTCCGACCGGAGAATTTTTTCGAATTTACCTGGTGATCCCAGAAGAGTGTGGGATTCCGGTGGGGAGGCCTTCTCTTCACGCGCTGCGAAGCGCGCTCCAGTCCTCCCAAGTTCCCACGCAGAAGGTCCGTGGCTGCACAACCAATCATGTACAGTATTCCACAGCTTTCTCATTAATAGCAATGAGAACTCCGCATCTACGAGTTCTCATTGCTATTAATGAGAAAAACAAAAACACGAAACACACACAATAAAACACACCTCACATAGTTAAAATAAATTAAAATTAAAGTTAATGTCTTTTTAATTATAGTTTTAAATAAACTTGCCATAGTGGCAGGGTTTTTAAGTGTTTTTAAAATTCTATTTTAATCTGTTTCTGTGTGTTTTAAAACACTTTTATGTCTGTAAAAGTAGGCTATGCGCCTGCTTTTATCAGGCGCATGAGTTTTGAGGACATTTGCTGGGCAGGATATAGGTAAATACCGCAATCTTGCCCATGCAACTGTCCTTGCTCCCGAGATGCGGAGGCTTGACAGATCGGAAAAGCCAGTTTTCAGCGCATGTGCATTGTGTGTTGAAAACCAGCTTTTGCGATGCCTTCCCAGGTCTGTACACATTCCGTATGGACCTGGGGAGGCCACGATTTCTGGGCTATTGATCTCCCTCTTGAATATACACAATGACTGAGCATCCACAGCCCCCTCGGGTAGAGAATTCCAAAGATTCACAACCCTCAGTGAAGAAATTTCTCCTTGTCTCCATCCGAAATGCCCACCCCTCATCCTGAGACTCTGGCCCCTAGTTTTAGACTCTGCAGCCAGGGGAAACAGCCTCTCAGTATCTACCCTATCAAGCCCTCTCAGAATCTTGTATATTTCAATAAGATCGCTACTCATTCTTCTAAACTCTGGAGAGTATAGGCCCATTCTACTCAATCGCTCCTCATGGGGCAATCCTCTCACACCAGGAATCTAGTGAACCTTTGTTGTACGCCCTCGAAAACAAGTATACCCTTCCTTGGGTAAGGAGACCAAAACTGTGCATTGTACTACAGGTGTAATCTTACAAATGCCCTATATAATTGCAGCAAGACTTTCTTACTCTTCTACTGCAGCCTCCTTGCCTTCCTAATTGCTTGCTTTACCTGCGTGTTAACTTTCTGTGATTCATGTACAAGGATACCCAAATCCCTCTGCATACCAACATTTACTAGACTCACTGTTTGACAAAATATTCTGCTTTTTTTATTCTTCCTACCAAAGTGGATACTTTCACATTTCCCCACATTATGCTTCTTGCCTACTCACTTGTCTATATCCTTTTGCAGCCTCTTTCCGTCATCCTCGCTGCTTACTTTCCTACCTAGCTATGTATCGTCAGCAAACTGTGCTGGTTTCTGTCTGTTCACTGATCCTCCAATACAAGCTAATCCCAAGAGCCCTTCCAAAGAAGATTTTAAAGTTGGAGAGATGATTGAAGTGGGCAAGAATAGTGGGAGTGGAGAACTGGAGATATTGAAGTTTTGGGTAGAGGGCAAGAGGTCAGTGCAGATCATTGAAAGTTGGCATACAGGTACAGCAGGCGGTGAAGAAGGCAAATGGTATGTTGGCCTTTATAGCTAGGGGATTTGAGTATAGGAGCAGGGCGGTCTTACTGCAATTGTACAGGGCCTTAGTGAGGCCTCACCTGGAATATTGTGTTCAGTTTTGGTCTCCTAATCTGAGGAAGGATGTTCTTGCTATTGAGGGAGTGCAGCGAAGGTTCACCAGACTGATTCCCGGGATGCCTGGACTGACATATGAGGAGAGACTTGATCAACTGGACCTTTATACATTGGAGTTTAGAAGGATGAGAGGGGATCTCATAGAAACATACAAGATTCTGACGGGACGGGACAGGTTAGATGCGGGCAGATTGTTCCCGATGTTGGGGAAGTCCAGAACCAGGGGACACAGTCTTAGGATAAGGGGTAGGCCATTTAGCACTGAGATGAGGAGAAACTTCTTCATGCAGAGAGTTGTTAACCTGTGGAATTCCCTGCCGCAGAGAGTTGTTGATGCCAGTTCATTGGATATATTCAAGAGGGAGTTAGATATTGCCCTTATGGCTAAGAGGATCAAGAGGTATGGAGAGAAAGCAAGAAAGGGGTACTGAGGGAATGATCAGCCATGATCTTATCGAATGGTGGTACAGGCTCGAAGGGCCGAATGGCCTACTGCACCTATTTTCTATGTTTCTATGTTGGAAAAGTTAAGTCAGCAGATGACTGATGATGTATATCAGGGACTGAGATGGGAACAGAGACCGATGAAATTAAATAGTAGATAAACTGGATGCAAGGCTTGAAGCTTAGCTCGGGATTGAATATTAGACCAAGGCTACATTATCAGATTGAGCAGGAGCAGGCTTTTACAAATCACCGGCAGGATTTCAATTGACTGAATCAAAGATAATTAAATGAACATTCAGACTCACTATTGAAAGCAAGATAAATATTGTAGCACTACTGCAGAAAGATGGCCATCACTTTTATGAGCTTTGGTTTAAGAAAATGCTGAATAGTTGCCAACTGTTATTGTTAGAATATTTTTAAGTGGTTGACGTATTCCAGCATACTTTGCTTTAGCATTTTAGCCAGAGAGCAGATGTGGAGGAAAGGGGAAATGTATGAATGAAGACAGTTTGGAAACTTAAAAGATTGAATGATAAACACCCAGAGCACGAGATGATCCATTCTGAGATTAAAAAAAACAGTCCCGTATGCACCATATATGAAAACATTCTGCAAAACTACTTGGCCTACGCTTTTAAATTACAATAAATTGGAGAACAGAGATGAAGGCCGAAAGAATAGAAGCAGAGTAAACACTTTAATACATGGCATCAGCAAATGTCTACCAATGTGTACTGTTGTGCATAAGTGTAGCCTAAGGTAACTGAATAATGTAAGATGGCACTTGTTTCCTCTTTAAAACATTAGAGCACTCTCTGGGCAGTTGGAAGTCCATTCGCCGTAACAGTCACCCACAAAGGCTACAAGTCTTATCAACTTGAACGAGACTTATATTAATTGCTTGCCATTTAATGTAATATTGTAGAACAGTTGTATAAAAAAAAATACTGTTATTAGTCAGTGGGGCTGAATTTGCGGTCCAACGCATACCACGGGCAGAATTCTCCGGCCAGCAAAAAAAATCTATGAACTCATCTTCTGCCTTGGGATCCACAGAGACTTGCACCCCTGGGCTTCTATGTGCAGACATTTATTTGTTATGTTAACTCTATTTTTTATGTGATCCACATTCATCATCATCATCATAGGCAGTCCCTCAGAATCGAGGAAGACTTGCTTCCACTCTTAGAATGAGTCCTTAGGTGAATGAATAGTCCAATATGAGAGCCACAGTCCCTGCCACAGGTGGAACAGGCAGTCGCTGAGGGTAGGGGAGAGTGAGACACGTTTGCCGCACGTTCTTTCCATGCTTATGGGGTTTACAGAATCCCCATAAGCATGAATGGGGATTCTCTTTGGTTGGTTGGGCCAGCCCACGTGACCCCAGGAGGTGTTTGCGAAGCGCATGCGCCCCTGGGATAGGTGGACCTCTACACTGGCCTATGCACAGAGGCCCACAACCGCAAGTCTCTGTGGATCCTGAGGCAGAAACTAAGTGTAGATTTTTTGCTCGTCGGAGGCATACCTCCGACCGCAAATTCAGCCCTTATGTTTTTTAAAACTCTTATGCTAGTAAAACCAGGCCTGCCATAAGAATTTCACAGGCGTTCGCTGGGCAGAAGTTAGGCAAATAGCCCAACTCTCCGCCCGTAGAGGCCCTTTTCCCGGGGATGCAGCTGGTTAAGAGAATTCTTGACAGATCGCAGGTTCCGGGTTTTCGCGCTTGCATAGCGCATACCTAAACCCAGTACCTACGGGCACGTGTGCACCTCATACGCAACCTTAGGGTTTGCAAATTATGGCCCAATGTATATTAAAGCCTGTGGTTTAAAACCACTCGGGCCTAAATCAAATGGAGGTGATTGTTGCCGGACCAACAACCCTTGTGTTGCGACCGTAATCATGAGAAATTTAACAATATTGTAATAGACCTCCACCAAGTGCAAATAGATGTTAACAAATATGATGTGATTGGGATTACGGAGACATGGCTCCAGGATGATCAGGACTGGGAACTCAACATCCAGGGGTATTCAACATTCAGGAAGGATAGAATAAAAGGAAAAGGAGGTGTGGTAGTATTGCTGGTTCAAGAGGAGATTAATGCAATAGTTAGGAAGGACATTAGCTTGGATGATGTGGAATCTATATGGGTAGAGCTGCAGAACACCAAAGGGCAAAAAACATTAGTGGGAGTTGTATACAGACCTCCAAACAGTAGTCGTGATGTTGGGGAGAGCATCAAACAGGAAATTAGGGGTGCATGCAATAAAGGTGCAGCAGTTATAATGGGTGACTTTAATATGCACATAGATTGGGCTAGCCAAACTGGAAGCAATACGGTGGAGGAGGATTTCCTGGAGTGCATAAGGGATGGTTTTCTAGACCAATATGTCGAGGAACCAATGAGGGGGGAGGCCATCTTAGACTGGGTGTTGTGTAATGAGAGAGGATTAATTAGCAATCTCATTGTGCGAGGCCCCTTGGGGAAGAGTGACCATAATATGGTGGAATTCTGCATTAGGATGGAGAATGAAACAGTTAATTCAGAGACCATGGTCCAGAACTTAAAGAAGGGTAACTTTGAAGGTATGAGGCGTGAATTGGCTAGGATAGATTTGCGAATGATACTTAAGGGGTTGACTGTGGATGGGCAATGGCAGATATTTAGAGACCGCATGGATGAACTACAACAATTGTACATTCCTGTCTGGTGTAAAAATAAAAAAGGGAAGGTGGCTCAACCGTGGCTATCAAGGGAAATCAGGGATAGTATTAAAGCCAAGGAAGTGGCATACAAATTGGCCAGAAATAGCAGCGAACCCGGGGACTGGGATAAATTTAGAACTCAGCAGAGGAGGACAAAGGGTTTGATTAGGGCAGGGAAAATAGAGTACGAGAAGAAGCTTGCAGTGAACATTATGACGGATTGCAAAAGTTTCTATAGATATGTAAAGAGAAAAAGGTTAGTAAAGACAAACGTAGGTCCCCTGCAGTCAGAATCAGGGGAAGTCATAACGGGGAACAAAGAAATGGCAGACCAATTGAACAAGTACTTAGGTTCGGTATTCACTAAGGAGGACACAAACAACCTTCCGGATATAAAAGGGGTCAGAGAGTCTAGTAAGGAGGAGGAACTGAGGGAAATCCTTATTAGTCGGGAAATTGTGTTGGGGAAATTGATGGGATTGAAGGCCGATAAATCCCCAGGGCCTGATGGACTGCATCCCAGAGTACTTAAGGAGGTGGCCTTGGAAATAGCGGATGCATTGACACTCATTTTCCAACATTCCATTGACTCTAGATCAGTTCCTATCGAGTGGAGGGTAGCCAATGTAACCCCACTTTTTAAAAAAGGAGGGAGAGAGAAAACACGGAATTATAGACCGGTCAGCCTGACCTCAGTAGTGGGTAAAATGATGGAATCAATTATTAAGGATGTCATAGCAGCGCATTTGGAAAGAGGTGATATGATAGGTCCAAGTCAGCATGGATTTGTGAAAGGGAAATCATGCTTGACAAATCTTCTGGAATTTTTTGAGGATGTTTCCAGTAGAGTGGACAAGGGAGAACCAGTTGATGTGGTATATTTGGACTTTCAGAAGGCTTTCGACAAGGTCCCACACAATAGATTAATGTGCAAAGTTAAAGCATATGGGATTGGGGGTAATGTGCTGACATGGATTGAGAACTGGTTGTCAGACAGGAAGCAAAGAGTAGGAGTAAATGGGTACTTTTCAGAATGGCAGGCAGTGACTAGTGGGGTACCACAAGGTTCTGTGCTGGGGCCCCAGCTGTTTACACTGTACATTAGACGAGGGGATTAAATGTAGTATCTCCAAATTTGCAGATGACACTAAATTGGGTGGCAATGTGAGCTGCGAGGAGGATGCTATGAGGCTGCAGTGTGACTTGGATAGGTTAGGTGAGTGGGCAAATGCATGGCAGATGAAGTATAATGTGGATAAATGTGAGGTTATCCACTTTGGTGGTAAAAACAGAGAGACAGACTATTATCTGAATGGTGACAGATTAGGAAAAGGGAAGGTGCAACGAGACCTGGGTGTCATGGTACATCAGTCATTGAAGGTTGGCATGCAGGTACAGCAGACGGTTAAGAAAGCAAATGGCATGTTGGCCTTCATAGCGAGGGGATTTGAGTACAGGGGCAGGGAGGTGTTGCTACAGTTGTACAGGGCCTTGGTGAGGCCACACCTGGAGTATTGTGTACAGTTTTGGTCTCCTAACTTGAGGAAGGACATTCTTGCTATTGAGGGAGTGCAGCGAAGGTTCACCAGACTGATTCCCGGGATGGTGGGACTGACCTATCAAGAAAGACTGGATCAACTGGGCTTGTATTCACTGGAGTTCAGAAGAATGAGAGGGGACCTCATAGAAACGTTTAAAATTCTGATGGGTTTAGACAGGTTAGATGCAGGAAGAATGTTCCCAATGTTGGGGAAGTCCAGAACCAGGGGTCACAGTCTAAGGATAAGGCGTAAGCCATTTAGGACCGAGATGAGGAGAAACTTCTTCACCCAGAGAGTGGTGAACCTGTGGAATTCTCTACCACAGAAAGTTGTTGAGGCCAATTCACTAAATATATTCAAAAGGGAGTCAGATGAAGTCCTTACTACTAGGGGGATCAAGGGGTATGGCGAGAAAGCAGGAAGGGGGTACTGAAGTTGCATGTTCAGCCACGAACTCATTGAATGGCGGTGCAGGCTAGAAGGGCCGAATGGCCTACTCCTGCACCTATTTTCTATGTTTCTATGTTTCTATTACTTCTTCACCTGGTGGACTACTGTGGTAATGCAACTACTGATGTATATAATAAAAGGATCATGTGACAAGGTAACATGACAAGTCCCTGCAGAGCCATCTTGTGTATGTGTGTGAGGGAAGGAGGGAGGAGGACAGTAGGAATATGTGTGTGTGTGTGTACTAGGCCCATGCAGCGGAGCCTGGTCACCAATCGTGTTGTATCCCTTGCCAGTGGACCAAGATCTTGCTCTGTCATGCCCGTGTGGTAGCTGGTGTGCATCGGCCACCCCACGTTAAAAGAACTCACGCACTCTTCCACCCTTTAAAATGAAGTTCGGGACCTGGAACGTCAGGACCCTCATGGACAACCCCAACTGCATCAGACTGAAACGCCGCGCCACTACTATTGCCCGGGAACTCAGACGATTCGCCATAGACATCGCCGCCTTAAGCAAGACTTGGCGGGCAAGGGAAGGCCAGCTCAAAGAACAAGGTGGTGGTTACACCTTCTTGAAAGATAAACCAGAAGAAGAACGCCGCCTCCATGAGGTAGGCTTCGCAAAATGAGCTAGTTGGGCATCTCAGAGACTCCCCTTGCAGGATAAACGAACGGCTCATGACCCTTCAGTTCACCCTAGCCTGGAACCAGTCCACTACGGACATCAGTGCATACGGCCCAACACTGGAAGCTACAAATAAGACCAAAGAGGATTTCTACTCCAGTCTTGAATAATCCCTGAAACTCATCCCAATGGGCAACAAGCTGATCCTCCTGGGCAACTTTAATGCCAGAGTTGGAAAGGACACAGACCTCTGGGCAGGTGTGATCGGCAGAGAGGAGGTAGGGAAAACCAACTCCAACATTACCCTCCTCCTGACGAAATGCTTAGAATATGGTCTTGTCATAACCAACACCTTGTTCCCTCAGAGAGACAAGTACAAAGCCTCATGGCAACACCTTCGCTCCAAGCATTGGCATCTGCTACACTACAGTATCATCCAAGCGAGGGACCGCAAGGACATCCGCATCACCCGCACCATGACAGGAGCCGACAGGACTGACCACCGCCTAATCCGCTCTGTCATCTCCATCAATGTAGCCCCAAAACAGCAGCGACAACCGAAACGCTGCCGCAGGAAGATCAACGCTGGAGCACTCAAAGACTCTGCTAAGAAAGCCCTATTCAGCCAGCATCTCACAAGCAACCTGACAACTCCCAGTGAATCGGAGATGCAGAGTGTCCACAGTGCCTGGTCTGTCCTCAAGGCCTCCATAATTAGCACCTATGAAGAGACGCTTGGTCACTCCACCAGGAGACTGGTTCGACGAGAATGACCAGGAGATCCAAGAGCTAATAAGCCGCAAGCGCTAGGCATTCTTGCACTATAAACAGCAACACAATTTGAGAGCAAGAAAGCAGCTCTACAGATGTCTGAAGGCCGAGGTCCAACATAAAACTTGCTACCTAATGAACAGATGGTAGGTGGAGAAAGCGCAGGAGATCCGGCAACTAACCGACAACCACGACGTACGTGGATTCTTTAGCACAGCCAAGACCACCTACGGCCCAAGCACCCAAGGCCCTACCCCACTGCAGGCCAAGAACAGAGAGGTACTCATCAAGGACAGAGAAGCAGTCAATGCCTCCTGGAATGAGCATTTCGAAGATCTCCTTGACCGAGACTCTGTCCTCGGTGCGAATGTCCTCGACTCCACCCTGCAGCATGCTACCCGCCACCACCACAGCACAACCCCAGCCCGGCACGAGTTTGAAAATGCCATCTGACAACTGAAGAACACAAGGCCTCAGGAGCAGATGGTAACCCTGCCAAAGGACTAAAGCATGGCAGAGAAGCACTATTGACATGAATCCATGAACTCATTTATCTTATTTGGAAGGAGGAGATAATGCCAGGGGATCTCAGAGACGCTGTAATCATAACCATATTCAAGAAAAGTGACAAGTCTGATTGCAGTAATTACAGAGGAGTTTCCCTGCTGACTGCCATATTGAAAGGCATCGCAAGAATCCTCCTCAATCGCCTTTTCCCAGTGGCTGAAGAGCTCCTCCCAGAATCGCAATGTGGCTTCCACTCACTAAGGGGCACAATGGACATGACCTTCACCACGGGTCAAATTCAAGAGAAATGCAGGGAGCAGCACCAACTCCTGTACATGGCCACCTTCGACCTCATAAAGGCCTTCGACACTTAACCCTGAGGGATTATGGAGTGTCCTCCTCAAATTCAGCTGCCCTCAAAAGTTCGTCACGATTTTCCGCCTGCTTCACGATTTCATGCAAGCCGTGATTCTGACCAATGGATCCATCGCAGACCCAATACACGTGCAGACTGGGGACAAGCAAGGCTGTGTCATTGCACCAACGGTCTTCTCGATCTTCCTTGATGAAATGCTCCATCTCACCTCAATAAGCTCCCTGCTGGAGTGGAGCTAATCTACAGAACAAATGGGAAACTGTTCAACCTCCATCACCTCCAGTCCAGATCCAAGGTCATCCCATTCTCTGTCATTGAATTGCAGTATTCAGACGATGCTTGCATTAGTGCACACTCAGAGGCCGAACTCCAAGCCATCATCAACACCTTCACTGAAGCGTACCTGTGAAGAGACGCTTGGTTCGACGAGAGCGACCAGGAGATCCAGGAGCTAAAAAGCTGCAAGCGCTAGGCATTCTTGAACTATAAACAGCAATACAACTCGAGAGCAAGAAAGCAGCTTTATAGACATCTGAAGGCCGAAGTCCAACATAAAACTTGCGACCTAAAGAACAGATGGTGGGTGAAAAAGGTGCAGGGCGTTACACTAAACATCCATAAGACAAAGGCTTTCTACCAACCTGCCCCCATCACGCAGTACTGCCCCCCGATTATCAAGAGCCATGATGAGGTCTTGGACAACGTGGACCATTTTCCATACCTCAGGAGCCTGCAGTCAACAAGGGCAGATGTAGATGACGAAGTCCAACACCACCTTCAGAGTGATAATGCAGCCTTCGATCGCTTGAGGAAGAGGATGTTTGAAGACCAGGACCACAAACCTGGCACCAAGCTCATGGTCTACAGAGCAGTAGTGATACCCACCCTCCTATATGCTTCAGAGACATGGTCTATGTACAGCAGGCACCTGAAAACACTGGAGAAGTACCACCAACGCTGCCTCCGCAAGATCCTGCAAATCCATTGGCAGGATAGGCGCACCAACGTCAGTGTTCTCGCTCAGGCCAACATCACCAGCATCGAAGCACTGACCATGCTCCATCAGCTCTGATGGATGGGCCACATCGACCGCATGCCTGATACTAGACTCCCAAAACAAGCGCTCTACTCACAGCTCTGACACGGGTGGGCAGAGGAAACGCTTCAAGGACACCCTCAAAGCCTCCTTGAAAAAGTACAACATCCCCACTGACACCTGGGAATCTCTGGCCCAAAACCGCTCAAAGTGGAGGAGAAGGATCCGGGAAGGTGCCGAACACCTCGAGTCTCTTCGCAGGGAGCACGCGGAAGCCAAGCGCAAACAGCGGAAGGAGCGCACGACAACCCAAGCGCCCCATCTACCCTTCCTCCAGCCATCGCCTGTCCCACCTGTGACAGACACTGTAGGTCCTGCATTGGACTCATAAGTCACCTGAGAACTCATAATAGTGTGAAAGCAAGTCGTCCTCGAATCCTCGGGACTGCCTAAGAAGAAGAGAAAGATATATGTGTTTGTGAAGTCGGAAAGAATATATCACATTGGCGACATAGGATCGGATTTCTGGAATCCCGAGCTGAAATTTGTGTTGGTGGATGATTCCTACCAAACAACAGAGAGACTTTGAGCAGATATTTTTTAGGCTGAACAGCTAAAACTCCAAGGTAAATTATAAGCACATTTGGCTGAATTGAAGAGTCCAGATGGCCATGCCTATGGGAATAATAGGGCGCTTGGGTGAGTTCCATCGTGACCAAGAAACTTATGGAGCGTATGTGGAGTGGCTGGAAATGTTTTTCACCACAAATAGTATCGTCGAAGTTTCCGATGCTGAAAACCGTAACTGCATGGTGTTAGAAAGAAAACAGGCTAGTTTCCTGACTGAAGCAAACCCCGAGGTGTATGAAACCTTGAAATGTGCTTGTTCCCGTCAAGCCAAAGGACACGCCACTGACAGAGATTATAACCAAGTTAGAACAGCACTACAGTCCTGAGTCCCTGGAAATTGCTGAAAGTTATCTATTTGGAAAATGAAATCAATTAACTGACGAGAGCATCAGTGAGTACATTGTAGCTTTCATTTCTCTGTCATTTCGGAAACTTTCAGGACTGAGCATTGTGTCACCGCTTTGTTTGATGAAAAATGAAGCAAACTGAAGAAAATTGTTGACAACCCCTAACTTTACTTTTTCATTTAGCTTGTCAGACAGCTATGTCAATGGATATGGCTGACCAATACTCCCGAGAATTTTGTGCCATTTCCAGTCGTCAGACAACCGAGGTGAATCGCCTGCAGGTTAAAAGTAAAAGGCAGTTAGGCCCCAAGGCCTCAGCAACTGGCCAAAGTAACAATACATTGAAGTCATGCTATCAGTGCCTGGGGCAACATATCGCTCAACGCTGTCCATATGTGAAGGCAGAGTATTTCTTCTTCAAGAAAACAGGGTAGCTTGAGAAGGTATGTTGACTGAAGAGTAAATTGATGTTCAATGCTAGAAGTAGAAATCGCTAGACACTACACAGCGTTGAAGAGAAGTAATAGGACAAGGAGGGTCTGGAAATAAATGTCATCAGGAACACAAGGGTATAAAACAACAAATCGCGATGTATCGTCATCCAAGCAGATGTTGCAGGAACCAGGCTACCCATGGAAATCGACACTGGTGCATCCGTGAGCGTAGTACCGGAATCGCAAGTTGCGTGATTTTCCAATGGAGAAATCGAAGATAGAGCTGCGAGGCTACTCAGGAGAGCAAATCCCTGTGGTAGGACTTATCACCATACCAGTGAAATACAAAGATCAGTTTCAGAGCTTGCCTCTCTTAGTAGTGGCAGGAGACAAGCCTTCCTTAGAAGGTAGAAATTGGTTGGGATCACTGAAGCTGGATTGAAATGAGATTTTTCGTGTGGAAATGAAATTTGCATCAAAAGATGATGTCATCAAGTAATATCCGAAGTTGTTCCGCAAAACAGACGGTCCGATTCAAGGCTTCAAAATGAGTGTCAGAACGCAGAAGGAAGCTAGACAAGTTTACTGCAAGCCACGTCCTGTACCATACGCACTCAAGGAGAAAGTTGAGCAAGAACTCAAAAGACTAGAAACTGAGAACATTATCTCTAAGGTAGATCTAAGTAATTGGGCTACATCCATTGTTGTTGTACTTAAGCCAGATGGTAAGGTAAGGTTGTGTGGTGATCATAAAGTAACCATAAACAATGTTCTAGAGGGTAATCTACCTAATACATTTCCAAATGTAGAAGAATTGTTTACAATGCTGACAGGCGGCCAGATCTTCTTGAAATTAGATGTGACAAATGCCTACTTACAACTTGAGCTGGATGAGGAGCCCAAGTCATGCTTGACTATAAACATAGAAACATAGAAAATAGGTGAAGGAATAGGCCATTCGGCCCTTCGAGCCTGCACCACCATTCAATATGATCATGGCTGATCATCCATGTCAGTACCCCATTCCTGATTTCTCTCCATACCCCTTGATCCTTTAGCCATGAGGGCCACATCTAACTCCCTTTTGAATATATTTAACGAACTGGCCCCAATAACTTTCTGTGGTAGAGAATTCCACATGCCCACAACTCTCTGAGTGAAGAAGTTTCTTCTCATTTCAGTCCTAAATGGCTTACCCCTTAGACTGTGACCCCTGGTTCCCCAACATTGGGAACATTCTTCCTGCATCTAACCTGTCTAATCCCATCAGAATTTTATATGTTTCTATGAGATCCCCTCTCATTCTTCTAAATTCCAGCGAATACAAGCCTAGTCGATCCAATCTTTCTTCATATGTCAGTCCTGTCATCCCGGGAATCAGTCTGGTGAATCTTCACTGCACTCCCTCAATAGCAAGAATGTCCTTCCTCAGATTAGGAGACTAAAACTGAACACAATATTCAAGGTGTGGCCTTACCAAGGCCCTGTACAATTGTAGTAAGACCTCCCTGCTCCTATTCTCAAATCCTCTCGCTATGAAGGCCAACATACCATTTGCCGCCTTCACCGCCTGCTGCACCTGTATGCCAACCTTCAATGACTGATGTACCATGACACACAGGTCTCGTTGCACCTCCTCCTTTACCAATCTGTCACCATTCAGATAATAATCAGCCCTCCTGTTTTTACCACCAAAGTGGAAAACCTCACATTTATCTACATTATACCGCTTCTGCCATGCATTTGCCCACTCACCTAACCTGTCCAAGTCACCCTGCAGCCTCTTAGCATCCTCCTCACAGCTCACACTGCCAGCTAGCTTAGTGTCATCTGCAAACTTGGAGATATTACATTCAATTCCTTCATCTAAATCATTAATGTATATTGTAAATAGCTGGGGTCTCAGCACTGAACCTTGCGGTACCCCACTAGTCACTGCCTACCATTCTGAAAAGGACCCGTTTATTCCTACTCTCTGACTTCCTGTCTGCCAACCAGTTCTCTGTCCACATCAGTACATTACCCCCAATACCATGTGCCTTAATTTTGCACATGAATTTCTTATGTGGGACCTCATAAGAGACTCATCTGGGCCTATATCAGCTTAATAGGCTACCATTTGGAGTGTCTTCCACCCCCGCCATATTCCAAGGATAATGAACCAGATTTTGCAAGACCTTGAATGGGTAGTATGTTATTTAGATGACATACTCATTTCAGCACCAAAAACAGGCAAATTTATAATAACGTATTGAAGAAAATGCACAAACGTCCAGAGAAGCACAGAGTACAAGTGACTGCTCACAAGTGTGAGTTATTTCAAAACTCAGTGGAGTACTTGGGGCACAGAGTAGACAAAGATGGTTTACATCCAACCAAAGGAAAGCTGGATGCAATCAGAAATGCACCCACTCCCAAGAATGTCACTGAACTTCGATCAACTTTGGGTATTTTGAACTATCATGGGAAGTTCCTGCCAAATTTGCCTACAGTGTTACATCCACTGAATGAGCTGTTGAAAAAACAGGTCCATTGGAAGTGGTCAAAAGAATGCGACATAGCATTCAAAGAGTGTAAAAGATAGTTGGTAGCGAGTACCATGTTAGCTCACTATAACATATCTAAGGAGATCAAGCTAGCATGTGATGACTCTCCGTATGGAGTTTGGGCAGCGATCTCTCATTTACTACATAGTGGGGGTGGAGAGACCAATTGCTTTTGCTTCAAGCACTCTCAGTGCCAGTGAGCGTAATTATGCGCAGATTGGAAGAGAAGCTTTGGCATTAATCTTTAGGGTCAAGAAGTTCCACAAATACTTGTATGATTGTAAAGTGACCATTGTTACTGACCATAAGCCCCTGACAGCAATGCTCCATCCAAAGTCCCAAGTTCCAACATTAGCTGCAGCCCGAATGCAGAGATGGGCTTTGATTTTGTCAGCATATACGTATGACATTGAATACAGATGATCAGCTGATCACAGTAATGCTATGTCCAGGGTGCCATTCCTATCACAAGTTACACCCAATAGGGAAGAAGTGTTCTATTTTTCATACATTGATGAACTGTTAGTCACAGCTGAAAAGATTACTAGAGCAACCAAATGTGCCTCAGTTTTGTCAAAGGTGTATGATTACATAGCAAATGGCTGGCCAAACCAGGTATCAGAAGAAGATATTCATCCATACTTCATTCATAGGAATGTATTATCAGTGGATAAAGACTGTATCATGTGGGGTGCAAGGGTAGTTATTCCAAATAAGTTCAGGTCCAAATTATTAGGAGATCTTCATGACCAGAACCTGGGAATATGCTTGACCAAGAGTTTTGCAGAGTTACTTATGGTGGCCGGGTCTAGATAAAGATATAGAGTCCATCTTTAGTCAGTGTACAACATGTCAATTGGTAATCAAGAAACTGCCATCAGTACCATTACAACCATGGAAATGGCCTCCCAGGGTGTGGCAAAGGTTACATGTAGATTGTGCTGAGCTAGAAGAACAACAATTATTTATTGTGATTGATAGCCATTTGAAGTGGATAGAGATGTTTCTAATGCAGAAAATAACAAATAAAACATGAGACAATTTGCGAAGATTATTTTCATTCATATGGCCTCCCAGAAGAAATTGTGTCTGATAATGAGCTGCAATTTTGTTCAGAAGAATTTGCACAGTCCATGAGCAGAAACGGTGTGAAACATACCAAAGTTGCACCATACCACCCTGCTTCAAATGGTGCAGCAGTGCGCACAGTACAAATTGTAAAATGTGTCCTCATCAAGAAAATGTTGGATTCAAATCCAAAGAAACGGCAGTTATGGACCTCAAATTGGCAAATTTTCTGATTACTTATCATAACACTCCTCATACAGTCAGTAGAAGAGAAACAAGACAGAAAGAGAATCATGGTAGAGGTAGAGTAAGAGAGAGAAGTGTAAAATTGAATCAGAAGGTTGGAGTGAAGAACCATCACCATAAATGGTTAAAGTGGTTACCAGGAAGAGTAGTGATGAAATGCGGTCCTTGCACATATTTGGTCAAGATGTTTGATCATAGGAAGGTTAGATTTGTTCACATAGATCACATTTTACCCACAGATGTGGAAGGAGTTGAAAGTTGGAATAATTCGATTATTTCTGATGAGTCAGATAGTCTTGTTACAAGTAGAGTATCAGTAGCAAATCCTACATCAGATGTACTCGAAATAAGTCCAAGAAAATTTCAAAATTTAAGTCTAAGTCTGAGTCAGGCAGACAAAGAATTTGAAGTTTTAGAGAGTTCAAATGTAGATCAAGGGTTGCCCTTGGAGAAAAACTCTCCTCAGGCTCAGCCTAGAATGAGTCAAGTTTGACCCAAGTTTGGAAAGTTCTATTCGAGAGTGAAGGTATCCTCTTTGAAACAGAAAATCAGTAATTAAGTTTGATTTGTAAATATGGCAAAATAAGTCCATATCTTTTGTTGTGTATACCATGCAAGTTATATGTATAATGCATATTTTGTTATGATTACTTCTTCAATAAGGAAGGAGAAGTGTAATAGAGCTCCACCTATGGTAATGCAACTACTGACGTATATAATAAAAGTTCCTGTAGAGCCATCTTGAGTATGTGTGTGTGTTTGTGATGTCGTAAAGAATATATCACAAATATCCTGATCTTGAAATTTAGTGCTGGTGTTGCTCTGTTTTTGTGGGATTGGTGCAGGTTCTTATTTTTTTTCCTGCTCCCTGTAGGAGTAAAGTAATGCTTCTTTATGTGTGACAGAAGAATTCAGTCTGCCTTATATGTTGTCATATTATGCTAAAATGTTCTAATTCTCCCCTTGTGCCCTACAATTTCTCTGCTCCACTCCTAAAGAAAGTCTCCAAAATAAAACGACTGAGAAATCAATGCAGCTATCCATTGTCCTGTGTGGGGACACTGTACTTGGCTAACTCCCGAGAGCTAGGGTGTAGGTTGGCAACAGTCATGGCTTAGAAAGTCCCAAGTGGGCTTACTTTTGCTACTGGAGTTTAATCAGGAATTCCTTGAGTGACATGGTGATTAGTGCAATTCACTATAAAGTGTGTGTATATTGTCACCACCCCCCACCCCCCACCCCACACCAGGCTGGGGCAGAGTGAGCTTCGTATGACCACATTTGCATCCTTGTTAGATTCATTGGCTGAAGTGGGCTGTTTTAATTTGATGCTGCTTTTAATTCAGCCATTTATCAGCACCTAAAAAGTTATAAACAGTCTGTTTTTGTTTGTTCCATTCCTTTTGGCATTTTTATTTACAAACCAGATAATCCTTTCCGTGACCAGTTTAGGAACGAACATGCGATCCCTTAGTTTCAGCATTCTTCCTTTCCCCTTCTATATCCGTGCTGGGATCTCTGGTGTTCACCATTTACACAAATGAATTTGACTCAGGAATCAAAAATACAAGATCAAAATTTGAGGACAATGCCAAATTGGGGGTATAGTTATTACTGAGGAAGATTGCGACAGAATACAAGAAGACATTAACAAATTGTCAAAGTGTAAGTGACAATTTAATTTCAATATAGATATGAGTGAAGTGGTGCATATTAGTAGGAGGAATATGAAGGGCACACACTCCTTGGAAAATAAGAGTGTAAAAGGGGTAGAGGCGTAAAGGTATCTCAGGGTACACATTCACCAATCATTAAAAGTAGCAACGCAGGTTAACAAAGCCAAAAAAAGTGCAAATAACTAGAGGAATAAAATTCTAAGGCAGAGAAGTTGTGAAAATTATATAGAACCTTGGCTAGACCACACTTAAAAGTACTGTGCACAGTTCTGGTCTCCCTATTACAAAAAGGATATAGAAGCACTGGTGAAAATGTAAAAAACAATTACAGAGACAATACCAGAACTGAGAGGATACAACTATCAGGAAAGATTGAACAGGCTGGGGCTGTTTTCTCTTAGAAAAAAGACTGAGGGGTGACATGACATGATAGAGATCTTTAAAATTATGAAAGGGTTTGATAGGGTAGTCATAGAGACGATGTTTCCACTTGTGGGGAGTCCAAAACTACTGGGCCATAAATAGAAAATATAGAAACATAAAAAATAGGTACAGTAGTAGACCATTCAGCCCTTCGAGCCTGCACTACCACTCAATATGATCATGGCTGATCACCTTTGCAACTTCAGTACCCCATTCCTGCTTTCTCTCCATACCCCTTGATCCCTTTCACCGTAAAGGTCACAGCTAACTCCCTTTTGAATATATCTAACGAACTGGCCTCAACAACTTTCTGTGGTAGAGAATTCCACAGGTTCGCAATTCTCTGAGTGAAGAAGTTTCTCCTCATCTCAGTCCTAAATGGCTTACCCCTTACCCCTAGACTGTGACCCCTAGTTCTGGACTTCCCCAACATCGAGAACATTCTTCCTGTATCCAACCTGTCCAATCCCGTCAGAATTTTATATGTTTCTATGACATCCCCTCTCATTCTTCTACATTCCAGTGAATATAAGCCTAGTTGATCCAATCTTTCATCATATGTCAGTCCTGCCATCCCGGGAATCAGTCTGGTGAACCTTCGCTGTACTCCCTCAATAGCAAAAATGTCCTTCCTCAGATTTGGCGACCAAAACTGTACACAATATTCCAGGTGTGGCCTCACCAAGGCCCTGTACAACTGCCGTAAGACCTCCCTGCTCCCAAACTCAAATCCTCTCGCTATGAAGGCCAACATGCCATTTGCCATCTTCACCGCCTGATGTACCTGCATGCCAACTTTCAATGACTGATGTACCATGACACCCAGGTCTCGTTGCACCTCCCCTTTTCCTAATCTGTCACCATTCAGATAATATTCTGCCTTCCCGTTTTTGCCACCAAAGTGGATAACCTCACATTTATCTACATTATACTGCATGTGCCATGCATTTGCCCACTCACCTAACCTGTCCAAGTCATCTTGCAGCCTCTTAGCATCCTTCTCACAGCTCACACTGCCACCCAGCTTAGTGTCATCTGCAAACTTGGAGATATTACATTCAATTCCTTCATCTAAATCATGAATGTATATTGTTAATAGCTGGGGTCCCAGCACTGAACCTTGTGGTTGAACCCGACTAGTTACTGCCTAGGACTTGTTTATTTCGACTCGTTGCTTCTTGTCTGCCAACCAGTTCTCTATCCACGTCAATAC
This sequence comes from Pristiophorus japonicus, assembly GCF_044704955.1. Taxonomy (NCBI): domain Eukaryota; kingdom Metazoa; phylum Chordata; class Chondrichthyes; family Pristiophoridae; genus Pristiophorus; species Pristiophorus japonicus. The sequence goes on along the minus strand of NC_091978.1, from coordinate 89,811,539 downwards.
ATTACCCCCAATACCATGTGCTTTAATTTTGCATGCTAAAATCTTGAGTGGGATCTTGTCAAAAGCCTTTTGAAAGTCCAGATAGACCACATCCACTGGTTCTCCCTTGTCCACTCTACTAGTTACATCCTCAAAAAATTCTAGAAGATTTGTCAAGCATGCTGACTTGGATCGATCCTGTCACTGCTTTCCAAATGCGCTGCTATTACATCTTTAATAATTGATTCCAACATTTTCCCCACTACTGATGTCAGGCTAACCGGTCTATAATTCCCTGTTTTCTCTCTCACTCCTTTTTTAAAAAGTGGGGCTACATTAGCTACCCTCCAATCCATAGGAACTGATCCAGAGTCTATCGACTGTTGGAAAATGACCACCAATGCATCCACTATTTCTAGGGCCACTTCCTTAAGTAGTCTGGGATGTAGACTATCAGGCCCTGGGGATTTAACAGCCTTCAGGCCCATCAATTACCCTAACACAATTTCCTTATGAATAAGGATTTCCTTCAGTTCCTCTTCTAGCTAGACCCTCGCTCCCCTAGTATTTCCGGAAGGTTATTTGTTTCTTCCTTAGTGAAGACAGAGCCAAAGTATTTGTTCAATTGGTCTGCCATTTCTTTGTTCCCCATTATAAATTCACCTGATTCTGACTGCAAGGGACCTACATTTTTCTTCACTAATCTTTTTCTCTTCACATATCTATAGAAGCTTTTGCAGTCAGCGTTTATATTCCCTGCAAGCTTATTCTCATACTTTATTTCCCCACTCCTAATTAAACCCTTTGTCCTCCTCTGCTGAATTTAAAATTTCTCCCAGTCCTCAGGTTTGCTGCTTTTTCTGGCCAATTTATATGCCTCTTCCTTGGATTTAACACTATCCCTAATTTCCCTTGTTAGCCATGGTTGAGCTACCTTCCCCGTTTTATTTTTACGCCAGACAGGGATGTACAATTGTTGAAGTTCAACCATTTGATCTTTAAATGTCTGCCATTGCCTATCCACCGTGAACTCTAAGTATCATTCACCAGTCTAGCCTAGCCAATTCACGTGTCATACCATCGAAGGTAGCTTTATTTAAGTTCAGGACCCTAGTCTCTGAATTAACTGTGTCAGTCTCCATCTTAATGAAGAATTCTACCATATTATGGTCACTCTTCCCCAAGGGGCCTCGCACAACAAGGTTGCTAATTAATCCTCTCTCGTTACACACTACCCAGTCTAGGATGGCCAGCTCTCTAGTTGGTTCCTCAACATATTGGTCTAGAAAACCGTCCCTTATACACTCCAGGAAATCCTCCTCCACCATATTGCTACCAGTTTGGTTCGCCCAATCTATATGCAGATTAAAGTCACCCATGATAACTGCTGCACCTTTATTGCACGCATCCCTAATTTCCTGTTTGATGCCATCCCCAACCTCACTGTTTGGTGGTCTGTACAAAACTCCCACTAACGTATTCTGCCCTTTGGTGTTCCGCAGCTCTACGCATACAGATTCCACATCATCCAAGCTAATGTCCTTCCTTACGATTGCATTAATCTTCTCTTTAAGGAGCAACGCTACCCCACCTACTTTTCCTTTCTGTCTATCCTTCCTGAATATTGAATACTCCTGGATGTTGAGTTCCCAGCCTTGGTCACCTGGAGCCATGTCTCCGTAATCCCAATGACATCATATTCGTTAACAGCTATCTGCGCAGTTGCTTCATCCACCTTATTACAAATGCTCCTCGCATTGAGACTCCGAGCCTTCAGGCATGTTTTTTTAACACTCCTTGTCCTTTTAGAATTATATTGTAATGTGGCCTTTTTTGATTTTTACCTTTGATTTCTCTACCCTCCACTTTTCCTTATCTCCTTTGTACCTTTTGCTTTTGTCCCCATTTTACTTCCCTCTGTCTCCCTGCATAGATTCCCATTCCCCTGCCATATTAGTTTAAACCCTCCCCAACTGCACTAGCAACCACTCCCCCTAGGACATTGGTTTCAGTCCTTCCCAGGTGCAGACCGTCCGGTTTGTATGGGTCCCTTCTCCCCAGAACCAGTTCCAATGTCCCAGGAATTTGAATCCCTCCCTCTTGCACCATTCCTCAAGCCACGTATTCATCTTAACTATCCTCCTATTTCTACTCTGACTACTGGTAGTTAGAGTAGAAATAGGAAGATAGTTAAGAGGATAGTGGCACTGGTAGCAATCCTGAGATTACTACCTTTGAGCTCCTACATTTTAATTTAACTCATAGCTTCCTAAATTCAGCTTGTAGGACCTCAATCGTTGGCACCTATATGCACCACGACAACTGGCTGTTCACTCTCCCTGCCAGAATGCTCTGCAGCCACTCCGAGACAATCTTGACCCTTGCACCAGGGAGGCAACATACCATCCTGGAGCCTCGATTGCGGCCACAGAAGCGCCTATCTATTCCCCTTACAATAGAATCCCCTACCACTATAGCTCTCCCACTCTTTTTCTTGTCCTCCTGTGCAGCAGAGCCACCCATAATGCCATGAATTTGGCTGCTGCTGCCTCCCCCTGATGACTCATCTCCCACAACAGTACCCAAAACGGTATATCTGTTTTGGAGGGAGATGACCGCAGGGGACCCCTGCATTACCTTCCTTCCACTGCTCTGCCTGATGGTCACCCATTCCTTTCTGCCTGTGTAACCTTTACCTGTGGTGTGACCAACTCACTAAACCTGCTATTCACAACATCCTTAGCATCGCGGATGCTCCAGAGTGAGTCCATGTGCAGCTCCAGTGCCGCAATGCAGTCTGTCAGGAGCTGCAGCTGGACACACTTCCTGCACACATAGTAGTCAGGGACACTGGAAGCGTCCCTGATTTCCCACATAGCACAGGAGATGCATTACATGGGCCTGGGCTCTCCTGCCATGACTTAACCCTTAAATTAACTTAATTTGGCAACAACGCCAAAGGTTAACTACTGATAAGAAAAAAGATTAAATACTCACCAAATATAAGATAGGCACTGATAAATCCAATTAAGAATTGAGGAGAAACTTATTTATTTGGAGCGTGGTGAGAAAACGGAACTCATTTCCACATGGAGTACTTGAGGAGAATAGATGCTTTTTAGGTGAAGCTAGATAAGTACATGAGGGAGAAAGGAATAGAAGGATATGTTGATAGGGTGAGATGAAGTAAGGTTTGAGGAGTCTTGTGTGGAGCATAAACACTGACATAGAACAGTTGGGCCGAATGGTCTGTTTCTGTGCTGTAAAATTCTATGCAAGCACAGATTGGACATATGCCCATTTCCCATTAAATGGTGCTTCCATTATTTGAAGAAGTGAAATTTCAGCTGTAACTGCTGGCCTCTCGACAATTCAGTCATGGTGCCACTTGATATAGGATCACACTTAATGTAGATTTTTGTCTTCAATATCTGGGTGGTAATCTAGTGGAGTGGAACACGCACCCTGCTTTACATTTCATCAATTTCCATGGAATGAAAATCAGGAGAGTTCTATAGCAGGTGAGCGATCTTCTCCCAGCAGATTACTCTCCAGGTTTAAATAAAAATCTCACAAAAATCACACCTGCCCTCAGGTAACTCTGTCCAGCAACCTTTACTACTCTTAAGACTGCAGTTTAAATAGGTGAGAAAGTAAATGGTGAAAAATGGACATGTGGAGACAGAAGCATTTCATTTTTGAAATGATAGTGGCACTGGATACCATGGTAAATTTAGTTGAGGAAGAGGAGTTGAGTCAGAAAATGGGGAGATTTACCGCATCGGCAGCTCACTCAGCAGTAGTGTTGTGAAGCCATTAATTTTTAAAGTACAAAGCCTCATACAAGAGTTTTGTGAATTACAATCATATTCCATACAACATTACAACTCAAGAGCACAATAAACGACATTGTAAGAGGGTTCTTACATACAGCATAATATAAACATTGAAATGAAATACATATCTATTTTAGGTAGCAATGTTCATATAGATATATATATATATGCACATTAAACATACAAATAATTTTTTGCTGTCCTTCAAAAATGTGAATCTTTTGATATATCACTGGGTTTGCCAAATGTGAATCAATCTTGTTATTGCCTGTTGTATCTGATGTTTTGAAGCGTTATTGCACCCTCTTCAAATTATGGCCACAGAGAAAGGAGATTAGGCAGGTCTTTGTGTCATACAAAACGTCACAATGCTTAGGAAAATCAGCTGAATAGCCCACCCTGAATAGAGATCAATTGCAATTAACTTTTCATTCAATATAAATGAGCCATTAAATACATTTTTCAAAACATTCATTATGTAACTTACAAATGGTATACATTGTAACTGATAGAAGTTGTACAACCTGCACTGTTTGTGAAGTCAGGTCATTGCAGCTAATCATTGTTATATTCTTTTCTGGACCTTTGCAGATTTATTTTTATTTATCCTGGGATGTGGGCGTCACTGGCAAGGCCAGCATTTATTGCCTACCCCTAATTGCCCTGGAGAAGGGGGGGGTGAGCCGCCTTCTTGAACCGCTGCAGTCCATGTGGCGAAGGTACTCCCACAGTGCTGCTGGGGAGAGAGTTCCAGGATTTTCACCCAGCGACGATGAAGGAATGGCGATATACTTCCAAGTCAGGATGGTGTGTAACTTGGAGGGGAACTTGCAGGTGGTGGTGTTTCCATGCACCTGCTGCCCTTGTCCTTCTAGGCGCAGCGGTTGCGGGTTTGGGAGGCGCTGCCGAAGAAGCCTTGGCGAGTTGCTGCAATCTTGTAGATGGTACACACTGCAGCTACAGTACGCCGGTGGTACATGGAGTGAATGTTTAAGGTGGTGGATGGGGTGCAAATCAAGCGGGCTGCTGTGTCCTGGATGGTGTCGAGCTTCTTGAGTGTTGTTGGAGCTCCACTCATCCAGGCAAATGGAGAGTATTCCATCACAGTCCTGACTTGTGCCTTGTAGATGGTGGAAAGACTTTGGGGAGTCAGGAGGTGAGACACTCTCCGCAAAATACCCAGTGTCTGACCTGCTCTTGTTGCCACAGTATTTATGTGGCTGGTCCAGTTAAGTTTCTGGTCAATGGCGACCCCCTGGATGTTGATGGTAGGGGTATTCAACAACAACAAACAACAATAACTTTTATTTATATAGTGCCTTTAACGTAGTAAAATGTCCCAAGGTGCTTCACAGCAGTGTTATAAGACTAAACAAATAAATTTGACACCGAGCCACATAAGAAATTACGGCAGATGACCAAAAGCTTAGTCAAAGAAGTAGGTTTTAAGGAGTGTCTTAAAGGAGGAAAGAGAGGTAGAGACGCGAAAAGGTTTAGGGAGGGAGTCCAGAGCTTAGGGCCCAGGCAGCTGAAGGCACGGCCACCAATGGTTGAGCAATTATAATCATGGATGCTCAAGAGGGCAGAATTTGAGGAGCACAGACATTTTGTTGGATTGTGAGGCTGAAAGAGATTACAAAGATAGGGAGGGGCGAGGCCATGGAGGGATTTGTAAATAAGGATGAGAATTTTGAAATCGGGAGCCAATGTAGGTCAGCATGCACAGGGGTGATGGGTGATCGGGACTTGGTGCGAGTTAGGACACGGGCTACCTCAAGTTTACATAGGGTAGAATGTGGGAGGCCAGACATAGTAACATAGAAAATAGGTGCAGGAATATGCCATTCGGCCCTTCGAGCCTGCACCACCATTCAATAAGATCATGGCTGATCATTCAACCTCAGTACCCCATTCCTGCTTTCTCTCCATATCCCTTTATCCCTTTAGCCATAAGGGCCACATCTAACTCCCTTTTGAATATATCTAACGAACTGGCCTCAACAACTTTCTGTGGCAGAGAATTCCACAGGTTCACAATTTTCTGAGTGAAGAAGTTTCTCCTCATCTCAGTCCTAAATGGCTTACCCCTTATCCTCAGACTATGACCCCTGGTTCTGGACTTCCCCAACATCGGGAACATTCTTCCTGCATCTAACCTGTCCGATCCTGTCAGAATTTTATATGTTTCTATGAGATCCCCTCTCATTCTTCTAAATTCCAGTGAATAAAAGCCTAGTCGATCCAGTCTTTCTTCATATGTCAGTCCTGCCATCCCGAGTATCAGTCTGGTGAACCTTTGCTGCACTTCCTCAATAGCAAGAATGTCCTTCCTCAGATTAGGAGACCAAAACTGTACACAATATTCAAGGTGTGGCCTCACCAAGGCCCTGTACAACTGTCGTAAGACCTCCCTGCTCCTATACACAAATCCTCTCGCCATGAAGGCCAACATGCCATTTGCCTTCTTCACCGCCTGCTGTACCTGCATGCCAACTTTCAATGATTGATGTACCACGACACCCAGATCTCATTGCGCCTCCCCTTTTCCTAATCTGTCACCATTCAGATAATATTCTGCCTTCCTGTTTTTGCCACCAAAGTGGATAACCTCACATTTATCCACATTATACTGCATCTGCCATGCATTTGCCAATCACCTATCCTGTCCAAGTCACCCTGCAGCCTCTTAGCATCATCCTTGCAGCTCACACTGCCATCTAGCTTCGTGTCATCTGCAAACTTCGAGATATTACATTCAATTCCTTCGTCTAAATCATTAATGTATATTGTAAATAGCTGGGGTCCCAGCACTGAACCCTGCGGCACCCCACTAGTCACTGCCTGCCATTCTGAAAAGGACATGTTTATTTCCATTCTTTGCTTCCTGTCTGCCAACCATTTCTCTATCCACGTCAATACATTAACCCTAATACCATGTGCCTTAATTTTGCACACTAATCTCTTGTGTGGGACCTTGTCAAAAGCCTTTTGAAAGTCCAAATACACCACATCTACTGGTTCTCCCTTATCCATTCTACTAGTTACATCCTCAAAAAACTCTAGAAAATTTGTCAAGCATGATTTCTGTTATGTATGGAGAAAGAGTCAGACTGAACACTCTGAGCTCAAAGTAAAATGTGACCTTAGTCTTTTATTGCAGGTCTCCAGCGTGTCTCTCCAACCTGAGCGGCTTCCTTAAATACCTATGCTACCAAGGGATTATGGGATCTCTTGCGAAGCCAGCGGATGAGCCCTCTGGTGGCTGTACAGAGTAAATACAGGTTTACATATATAACAACACTCCCCCCCCCCCCCCAAAGTAAATAGTGTAACTATTTACAATGTGAGTCGATCTGGGGCCCTTCTTGCTCTGGTTGATCGTATCGGTGTGAAAGTTGGTGTTGTTGAATCATTTGTTGGGCCCTCGCTGGGCTGCTGTGCAGCTGGCCTTGCTGGGCTGTCTGGTGTGTTGGGTCCTGCAGGGCTGCTGTGGATGATGGGTTCTGCTTCGTGGTCAACCGTGGTGCCGGTTACCACTGGTGTGTATGTTGGGTGATCAAAAAAGGTAGGGTCCAAGGTGGGTTGCTCAGGATGGTCCATGAATCTGAGTTTGATTTGGTCCAAGTGTTTCCGGTGAATGAGTCCATTTGAAAGTTTGACCCGAAACACCCTGCTCCCCTCTTTGGCCACGACAGTGCCGGGAAGCCACTTGGGATCTTGTCCATAATTCAATACAAATACAGGATCATTGATTTCAGTCTCGCATGACACATTTGCGCCATCATGGTATGCACTTTATTGAAGCCGCCTGCTCTCTACCTGTTCATGTAGATTAGAGTGAACTAACGAGAGCCTTGTCTTAAGTGCTCTTTTTATGAGCAGTTCAGCAGGTGGAATCCCAGTGAGCGAGTGGGGTCTAGTGCGGTAGCTAAGCAGGACTCGGGATAGGCGAGTCTGCAGTGAGCTTTCAGTTACCCTCTTCAAGCCTTGCTTGATGGTTTGCACTGCTATCTCTGCCTGACCATTGGACGCAGGTTTAAACGGGGCAGATGTGACATGTTTGATCCTGTTACGGGTCATGAATTCTTTGAACTCAGCACTGGTAAAACATGGCCCATTGTCGCTCACCAGGACATCAGGTAGTCCGTGTGTGGCAAACATGGCCCGCAGGATTTCAGTAGTGCCAGCGGACGTGCTAGCCGACATTATCTCACATTCAATCCATTTGGAGTACGCATCTTTTACCACAAGGAACATTTTATCCAAGAACGGGCCTGCAGAGTCGACATGTACCCTAGACCACGGTTTGGAGGGCCAAGACCATAAACTTAGCGGCGCCTCCCTGGGTGCATTGCTTAACTGCGAGCATGTATTACATCTGTGCATGCAAGACTGTAAGTCCGCATCTATACCGGGCCACCACACTTGGGATCTGGCTATTGCTTTCATCATTACGATGCCTGGGTTGGTACTGTGGAGGTCACTGATGAAGATGTCTCTGCCCTTCTTGGGGACCACTACTCGATTGCCCCACAGAAGGCTGCCTGCCTGTATAGACATTTCATCTTTGCACTGCTGGAACGGCTTTTTCTCTTCCTGCATTTCCACTGGGACACTGAACCAGCTCCCGTGAAGCAGACAATTTTTGACTAGGGACAATAAAGGGTCCTGGTTCATCCAGGTTTTGATCTGCCGGGCAGTGACGGGTGATGGCTCACTCTCAAATGCTTCCATAGGCATGGCTAAATCTGCGGGCTGCGCCATTTCCACCCCCGTGATGGGCAATGACAGCCTACTGAGAGCATCGACACAGTTTTCTGTGCCTGGCCTGTGGCAGATGGCATAGTTGTATTCGGACAACGTGAGCGGCCATCTCTGGATGCGGGCCGATGCATTAGTATTTATGCCCTTACTCTCGGAAAACAAGGATATGAGTGGCTTATGGTCAGTTTCCAATTCGAATTTTAGCTCAAACAGGTATTAATGCATTTTCTTTACCCTATACACACATGCTAACGCTTCTTTCTCAATACTGCTATAGGCTCTCTCAGCTTTAGCCAGACTCCTGGATGCATAAGCAACCAGTTGCAGTTTCCCGAAATCATTAGCTTGTTGCAATACACACCCGACGCCATATGACGACGCATCACATGCTAGTACTAAGCACTTACATGGATCATACAACACAAGCAATTTGTTTGAGCATAACAATTTTCTCGCTTTGACAAAAGCATTTTCTTGGCTTTTGCCCCAAACCCATCCATCTCCTTTTCGTAGTAAGACATGCAGTGGTTCTAACAATGTGCTGAGACCCGGTAAGAAGTTGCCAAAATAGTTCAGGAGTCCCAGAAATGACCGCAGCTCCGTCACGTTCTGTGGCCTCGGTGCATTCTCGATTGCCTCTGTCTTCGCGTTGGTGGGTCTGATGCCGTCCACCGCAATCCTCCTTCCCAAGAACTCCACTTCAGGCACCAGAAAAATGCACCTCGAGCATTTTAACCTGAGCCCCGGTTGAGTCGACGAAGAACCTCCTCCAGGTTCTGCAGGTGCTTGACTGTGTTCCAACCTGTGACCAAGATGTCATCCTGCAAGACCACGGTGTGTGGGTCCGACATCAGTAAGCTTTCCATGTTTCTCTGAAATATCGCCGCCGCCTGTTTGGATCGAATTCTAAACGGGCATCTGTTATAAATAAAAAGACCTTTGTGCGTGTTGATGCAGGTAAGGCCCTTCGATGATTCCTCCAGTTCCTGTGTCATGTAGGCTGAAGTCAGATCCAGCTTTGTGAACGTCTTTCCTCCTGCCAGCGTTGCAAAGAGGTCGTCGGCCTTTAGTAGTAGGTATTGGTCCTGTAGGGAGAAATGATTGATAGTTACTTTGTAATCGCCACAGATTCTGACGGTGCCGACTTCCTTGAGGACTGGAAGAATTGGGTTGGCCCACTCATTGAATTCGATCGGTGAAATGATGCCCTCTTATTGCAGCTCGATCGCTACCCTTTCTCTCATCATGTACAGTACGGCTCTCGCATTGTGATGGATGGGTCGCGCCCCTGGAATTAGGTGGATCTCCACTTTTGCTCCTTCGAATTTCCCAATGCCTGGTTCGAACAGCGAAGGAAACTTGTTTAAGACCTGGGCACACAAAGTGTTGTCAGCGGGCGATAGCACTCAGACATCGTCCCAGTTCCACGTATCTTTCCCGCTCAGCTCCTGCCGAGCAGCGTGGGACCATTGCCCGGTACCACCCAAAGTGGTAGCTTGTGCACCGCTCCATCGTAAGAGACCTTTACGGTAGCACTGCCAATTACGGAACTCAGTTCTTTCATGTAAATTCTTAGTTTAGTTCGAATTGGGGTTAAGACTGTCCTTGACGCCTTGTTACACCACAGTCTTTCGAAAGTCTTTTTGCCCATGATGGACTGGCTCATGCCCGTGTCCAGTTCCAGTGACACCAGGAGTCCAGTTAGTTCAACATTCAACATTATCGGGGGACAATTCATGGTGAATGTGTGCACTCCATTTACCTCTGCCTCCTCGGTCTGAGGCTCTGGTTCGTCGTGATCCTCCATGGATCTGTCCTCCTCTGCAACATGGTGGTTTGCAGGTTTAACAGGATTAGCAGCTCGCCTGCACATACGTTGGATGTGTCTCATTGTTCCACAGCCCTTGAAAACATACCCTTTGAATCGGCATGAATGGAAATGATGATCACCCCAGCAGCGCCAACAAGCTGTTAATGGCCTTGCATTCATCACCATTGATGGTGGTCTCTGAGACGTCTGCGGGTGGCAGCCGCAGGCATGTATGACCTGCCCTCTACATTGTGATTCGAAAACAACATCACTTTGTTCACAGTACTTGTAGCAACAATTGTGTGTTGAGAGATTTGCTTAGTATTGTCACTGGTGGCAATGAACGCCTGAGATATCGCTATGGCCTTACTTGGCCTTGGCCAATGCCAAGTACAAAAAAGTCTCTGAGCATGTGTTCCAAATGTCCTTCAAATTTGCAATGTCCTGCAAGGCGTCTTAGCTCGGAGACATAACTCGCCACTTTCTGGCCTTCAGACCTTGGTGTAGGTGTAGAACCGATACCTCGCCATCAGAATGCTTTCCTTCGGGTTCAAATGCTCTCGGACCAGTGTGCACAATTCATCATACAATTTCTCTGTGGGTTTCGCTGGAGTGAGCAGATTCTTCATGAGGCCATTTGTTTGTGCCCCACAAACGGTGAGGAGGATCGCCCTTCGTTTGGCAGCGTTCTCTTCCCTATCTAGCTCATTGGCCACAAAGTATTGGTTGAGTCATTCCACAAAAGTTTCCCAATCATCTCCCTCCGAGAATTTCTCCAGGATGCCCACTGTTCTCTGCATCTTTGGGTTCACTATCTCTATCTCGTCGCCAGTTGTTATGTATGGAGGAAGAGTCAGACTGAACACTGTGAGCTCAAAGTAAAGTGTGACCTTAGTCTTTTATTGCAGGCCTCCAGAGTGTCTCTCCAACCTGAGAGGCCTACTTAAATACCTGTGCTCCCAAGGGATTATGGGATCCCTTGGGACTCCAGGGGATGAGCCCTCTTGTGACAATTTCCCTTTCATAAATCCATGTTGACTTGGATCGATCCTGTCACTGCTTTCTAAATGCGCTGCTATTACATCTTTAATAATTGACTCCAGCATTTTCCCCACCACCGATTTCAGGCTAACCGGTCTATAATTCCCTGTTTTCTCTCTCCCTCCTTTTTTAAAAAGTGGGGTTACATTAGCTATCCTCCAATCCATAGGAACTGATCCAGAATCCATGGAATGTTGGAAAATGACCACCAATGCACCTACTATTTCTAGGGCCACTTCCTTAAATACTCTAGGATACTATCAGGCCCTGGGGATTTATCAGTCTTCAGTCCCTTCAATTTCCCTAACACCATTTCCTGACTAATAAGGCTTTCCCTCAGTTTCCCCTTCTCGCTAGACCCTCAGTCCCCTAGTATATTCGGGAGTTATTTGTGTCTTCCTTAGTGAAGACAGAACCAAAGTATTTGTTCAATTGGTCTGCCATTTCCTTATTTCTCATTATGAATTCACCTGATTCTGACTGCAAGGGACTTACAATAGTCTTCACTAATCTTTTTCTCTTCACATATCTATAGAAGCTTTTGCAGTCAGTTTTTATGTTCCCTGCAAGCTTACTCTCATACTCAATTTTCCCCCTCCTAATTAAACCCTTTGTCCTCCTCTGCTGAATTCTACATTTCTCCCAGTCCTCAGGTTTGTTGCTTTTTCTGGCCAATTTATATACCTCTTCCTTGGATTTAACACTTTCCCTAATTTCCCTTGTTAGCCGCGGTTGAGCTACCTTCCCTTTTTTATTTTTACTCCACACAGAGATGTATAATTGTTGTAGTTCATCCATGTGATCTTTAAATGTCTACCCTTTGAGTATCATTCACCAGTCTGTCCTAGCCAATTCACATCTCATACTATCGAAGTTTCCTTTCTTTAAGTTCAGGACCCTAGTCTCTGAATTAACTGTGTCACTCTCCATCTTAATGAAGAATTCTACCATATTATGGTCACTCTTCCCCAAGGGACCTCGCACAACTAGATTGCTAATTAATCCTCTCCCGTTACACAAGACCCAGTCTAAGATGGCCTGCTCTCTCGTTGGTTCCTCGACATATTGGTCTAGAAAACCGTCCCTTATACACTCCAGGAACTCCTCCTCCACAGTATTGCTACCAGTTTGGTTAGCCCAATCAATATGTAGATTAAAGTCACCCATGATAACTGCTGTACCCTTATTGCACACATCCCTAATTTCCTGTTTAATGCCGTCCCCAACCTCCCTACTCCTGTTTGGTGGTCTGCACACAACTCCCACTAACGTCTTCTGCCCTTTGGTGTTTCGCAGCTCTACTCATATAGATTCCACATCATCCACGCTAATGTCCTTCTTTACTATTGCGTTAATCTCCTCTTTAACCAGTAACGCTACCCCACCTCATTTTCCTTCCTGTCTATCCTTCCTAAATATTGAATACCATGGATGTTGAGTTCCCAGCCTTGGTTACCCTGGAGCCATGTCTCCGTAATCCCAATGACATCATATCCGTTAACAGCTATCTGCACAGTTAATTCATCCACCTTATTCCGAATGCTCTTCGCATTGAGACTCAGAGCCTTCAGGCTTGTTTTTTTAACACTCCTTGTCCTTTTAGAATTATGTTGTAATATGGACCTTTTTGATTTTTGCCCTAGATTTCTCTGCTCTCCACTCTTGTTTTTCTCCTTCCTATCTTTTGTTTCTGCCCCCTTTTTACTTCCCTCTGCCTCCCTGCATTGATTCCCATCCCTCTGCCATTTCAGTTTAAACCCTTCCCAACAGCACTAGCAAACACTCCTCCTATGACATCGGTTCCAGTCCTGCCAGGTGCAGACCGTCCGGTTTGTAATGGTCCCACCTCCCCCAGAACTGGTTCCAATGTCCCATGAACTTGAATCCCTCCCTCTTGCACCATTCCTCAAGCCATGTATTCATCTGAGCTATCCTGCTATTCCTGCTCTGACTAGCATGTGGCACTGGTAGCAATCCTGAGATTACTACCTTTGAGGTCCTACTTTTTAATTTAACTTCTAGCTCCCTAAATTCAGCTTGTAGGACCTCATTCTGCTTTTTACCTATATCATTGGTACCTATATATACCACGACAGCTGGCTGTTCACCCTCCCCTTCCACAATGCGCTGCAGCCGCTTCAAGATACCCTTGACCCTTGCACCAGGGAGGCAACATACTATCCTGGAGTCTTGATTGCGGCCGCAGAAATGTCTATATTTTCCCCTTACAATAGAATCCGCTATCACTATAGCGCTCCCATTCTTTTTCCTGCCCTCCTGTGCAGCATAGCCACCCCTGGTGCCATGGATTTGGCTGCTACTGCCTTCCCCTAATGAGCTACTTCCCTCAACAGTACCCAAAACGGTGTATCTGTTTTAAAGGGAGGTGACCACAGGGAACCCCTGCACTACCTGCCTTCCCTTGCTCTTCCTGTTGGTCACCCATCCCCTATCTGGCTGTGCAACCTTTACCTGCCGTGTGACAAACTCACTAGACATGCTATTCACGACATCCTCAGCATCGCGGATGCTCCAGAGTGAATCCATGCGCAGCTCCAGTGCCGCAATGCGGTCTGTCAGGAGTTGCAGCCGGATACACTTCCCGCACACGTAGTAGTCAGGGACATTGGTAGTGTCCCTGATTTCCCACATACCACAGGAGGAGCATGACACGGGTCTGGGCTCTCCTGCCATGACTTAACCCTTAGATGAACTTAATTTGTAACAATGCCAAAGGTTTCTTACTGCTAAGAAAAATAAGATCAAATACTCACCAACCAGCCAATCACTTACCCGCTTGGCTGTGACGTCCCACTTTGATTTCTTCTTACCTTCTGCCCCTGCCCCTGCACCAGCTAGCCTCCTCTGACTCTCAGGCCTTTATAGCCCGCTCGACTGCCCGAACTCCCACTCCTGTGGCCGCCTCCTCCAACTCTCAGGCCTTTAAAGGCCACAGAACTGCCGAACTCCCGCTCCAGTGGCCACCTCTTCTGATTCTCAGGCCTTTATAGCCCGCTCGACTGCCTGAACTCCCACTCCTGTGGCCGCCTCCTCCAACTCTCGGGCCTTTATAGGCTGCTTGACTGCCCAAACTCCGCTCCTGTTTGCAGCCTGGGGTATATTATGTGGATTTATTCTGTACTTTTCAGATACTATTCGTCTATTCTCTCTGATATTTAATTTGTCACTAAGGCTGCACTATTTCCAGCTGATAATTAGTGTGTTTTTGGACTGGGATGGATGTATCTACCTGTGACCGGTTAGGAATTGTGGTGAAATGTTAACAACTTCTGTCTCTCCTGCTCTGTTTGATTGCTGGATTGAAAATGTATATCTGGAAATTGGGCTCATTGCAGGACTGACTTTTTCTGCTGTCTATGAGTGTGACATTGATAATCTGTGTATCTGCAAACTGTGAGTGATACCATAATGACTGTGTGTGACAAGGAGCCAGTTGCTCTGTTCCATATGTCTCAGGTGGAGGAAACTTCACATTTGTTCTGGTTCCTTCAATGTCTTGGTCCGGGGCCATCGTGTCTCCATTCCTGGCTATTTAAACCATCTTCTTCCGCTCACTGAGTGAAGAGACTCGACCAATACTTTGTGGCCAACGAGCTGGAAGAGGACGAGAACGCTACCAAATGAAGGGCGATCCTCCTAACTGTCTGTGGGGCAACAACCTATGGCCTCATGAAGAATCTCCTGGTCCCGGCAAAATCGACAGAGAATCCTACGAAGAATTGTATACACTGGTCCGGGAGCATCTGTTGTGTATCTGTAAAGCATGCACTCCCATGTTC